>NW_027095076.1:0-36092 GCF_029207755.1 Chamaea fasciata | reverse complement strand
ACACCTAGAGGACAGCCAGGGCACCCCCAAAGACACCTACGGGACAGCCAGGGCACTCCAGGGACAGCCAGGGCACCCCCAGGGACACCTAGGGGACAGCCAGGGCACCCCGAGGGACACCAGCGCACCCCCAGGGACACGAAGGCGACAGCCAGGGCACCCTAGGGACAGCCAGGGCACCCCCAGGGACACCTAAGGGACACCCTGGGCACCCCCAGGGACACCAAGGGGACCCCCAGGGTCACGTAGGGGACAGCCAGGGCACCCCAGGGACAGCGAGGGCAGCCACAGGGACACCAAAGGGACAGCCAGCGCACCCCCAGGGACACCAGGGCACCCCCAGGGACACCTAGGGGACAGGCAGGGCACCCCCAGGGACACCCAGGGCACCCCCAACGACACCTAGGGGACAGGCAGGGCACCCCCAGGGACACCGAGGGGAAGGCAGGACACCCCCAGGGACACCTAGGGGACACCCACGGCACCCCCAGGGACATTTAGGGGACAGCCAGGGCACTCCAGAGACACTCATGGCACCCCCATGGACACCTAGGAGACAGGCAGGGCACCCCCAGGGTCACCTAGGGGACATGTAGGGCACCCTAAGGACTGCCTGGGCACCCCCAGGGACACCTAGGGGACAGCCAGGGCACCCCAGGGACACCCAGGGCACCCCAAGAGACACCTAGGGGACAGCCAGGGAACCCCAGGAACACCCAGGGGACAGCCAGGGCACCCCAGGGACACCAAGGGGACAGGCAGGGCACCCCCAGGGACACCTAGGGGACAGCAAGGGCAACCCCAGGGACACCCTGGGCACCCCCAGGGACACCTAGGGGACAGCCAGGGCACCCTAGGGACACCTAGGGGACAGCCATGGTACCCCAGGGACAGCCAGGGCACCCCCAGGGACAGCTAGGGGACAGGCAAGGCACCCCCAGGGACACCAAGGGGACAGCCAGAGCACCCCAAGGACAGCCAGGGCACCCCCAGGGATACATAGGGGACAGCCAGGGCACCCCAGGGACACCAAGGGGACAGCCAGGGCACCCCCAGGGACACCGAGGGGACAGCTAGGGCACCCCGAGGGACACCTACGGGACAGCAAGGGCAACCCCAGGGACACCCTGGGCACCCCCAGGGACACCTAGGGGACAGCCAGGGCACCCCGAGGGACACCAGGGCACCCCCAGGGACACCTAGGGGACAGCCAGGACACCCTAGGGACAGCCAGGGCACCCCCAGGGACACCAAGGGCACAGCCAGGGCACCCTCAGGGACACCCAGGGCAACCCAAGGGACACCTAGGGGACAGCCAGGGCACCCCAGGGACACCCAGGGCACCCCAAGGGCCGCCTACGGGACAGCCATGGCACCCCCAGGGACACCTAGGGGACAGGCAGGGCACCCCCAGGGCACCCCAGGGACACCAAGGGCACCCCCAGGGACAGGTAGAGGACAGCCATGGCACCCCAGGGACAGCCAGGGCACCCCCAGGGACAGCTAGGGGACAGCCAGGGCACCCCCAGGGACACCAAGGGGACAGCCCGAGCACCCCAAGGACAGCCAGGGCACCCCCAGGGACACCTAGGTAACAGCCAGGGCACCCCAGGGACACCAAGGGGACAGCCAGGGCACCCCCAGGGACACCTAGGGGACAGCCAGGGTACCCTAGGGACACCCAGGGCACCCCCAGGGACACCAACGGGACAGGAAGGGCACCCCCAGGGACACCCTGGGCACCCCCAGGGACACGTAGGGGACAGCCAGGGCAGCCCAGGGACGCTCAGGGCACCCCCAGGGACACCTAGGGGACCTCCAGGGAACCCCAAGGACAGGTACGGGACAGCCAGAGAACCCCAGGGACACCGAGGGCACCCCCAGGGACACCTAGGGGACAGCCAGAGCACCCCAAGGACAGGCAGGGCACCCCCAGGGGACACCAAGGGGACAGCCAGGGCACCCCAGGGACACCAGGGCACCCCCAGGGACACCTAGGGGACAGGCAGGGCATCCCCAGGGACACCCAGGGCACCCCCAACGACACCTAAAGGACAGGCAGGGCACCCCCAGGGACACTCTGGACACCCACAGGGACACCGAGGGGACAGCCAGGGCACCCACAGGGACACCTAGGGGACAGCCGGGGGAACCCCCAGGGACACCGAGGGCACAGCAAGGGCACCCTAGGGACAGCCAGGGCACCCCCAGGGACACCTAGGGGACAGCCAGGGAACCCCAGGGACACCCTGGGCACCCCCAGGGACACCTAGGGGACAGCCAGGGAACCCCAGTGACAGCCAGGGCATCATAATGGACAACTAGGAGACAGCCAGGGCACCCCAAGGGACACCTAGGAGACAGCCAGGGCCCCCCCAGGGACACCTAGGGGACAGCCAGGGCACACCAGAGACAGCCAGGGCACCCCCAGGGACACCAAGGGCACAACCAGGGCACCCTAGGGACAGCCAGGGCACCCCCAAGGACACCTAGGGAACAGCCAGGGAGTCCCCAGGGACACCCACGGCACCCCCAGGGACACCTAGGGGACAGCCAGGGCCCCCCCAAGGACACCTAGGGGACAGCCAGGGCACTCCAGGGAAAGCCAGGGCACCCCCAGGGACACCTAGGGCACCCCCAGGGACACTTAGGGGAAGGCAGGACACCCCCAGGGACACCAAGGGGACAGGCAGGGCAATCCAGGGACAGCCAGGTCACCCCCAGGGACACCTAGGGGACAGCCAGGGCACCCACAGGGACACCAGGGCGCCCCCAGGGACACAGAGGGCACAGCCAGGGCACCCTGGGGACAGCCAGGGCACCCCCAAAGACACCTAGGGGACACGCAGGGCACCCCAAGGGACACCTAGGGGACAGCCAGGGCACCCTAGGGACAGCCAGGGCACTCCCAGAGACACCGAGGGCACAGCCAGGGCACCCTGGGGACAGCCAGGGCACCCCCAGGGACACCTAGGGGACAGGCAGGGTCACCCCCAGGGACACCTAGAGGACAGCCAGGGCACCCACAGGGGCACCTAGGGGACAGCCGGGGAACCCACAGGGACACCTAGGGGACAGCCGGGGAACCCCCAGGGACACTGAGGGCACAGCAAGGGCACCCTAGAGACAGCCAGGGCACCCCCGGGGACACCTAGGGGACACCCAGGGCACCCCAAGGGACACCTAGGGGACAGCCACGGCACTACCAGGGACACCCTGGGCACCCCCAGGAACACCGAGGGGACAGCAAGCTCACCCCAGGAACACCTAGGGGACAGGGAAGGCAACCCCAGGGGACACCTTGGGGACAGCCAGGGCACCCCCTGGGCACCCCAAGGACAGTCAGGGCAGCCCAAGGGACACCGAGGTGACAGCCAGGGTACTCCAGGGACAGCCAGAGAGCCCCCAGGGCACCCTAGGGACAGCCAGGGCACCCCCAGGGACACCACGGGCAGCTCCAGGGACACGTAGGGGACAGCCAGGGCACCCCCAGGGACAGCCAGGGCTCCCCCAGGGACACCTAGGGGACAGCCAGGGCCCCCCCAGGGACACCTAGAGGACAGCCAGGGAAACCCAGGGACACCCTGTGCACCCCCAGGGACAGCCAGGGCACCCCCAGGGACACCTTGGGGACACCCAGGGCACCCCCAGGGACACCCAGGGGACCCCCAGGGACACCTAGGGGACAGCCAGGGCACCCCCAGGGACACCTAGGGGACAGGAAGGGCACCCCCAGGGACACCTAGGGGACAGCCAGGGCACCCCCAGGGACACCAAGAGCACAGCCAGGGCACCCTAGGGACAGCCAGGGCACCCCCAGGGACACCAAGGGGACAGCCAGGGCACCCCAGAGACCCCTAGGGGGACAGGCAGGGCCCCCCCAGGGACACCCAGGGGACAGCCAGGGCACTCCAGGGCCAGCCAGGGCACCCCGAGGGCACCCCAGGGACCCACAGGGCACCCCCAGGGACACCAAGGGGACAGCCAGGGCACCCCAGGGACACCCAGGGCACCCCCAACGACACCTAAAGGACAGGCAGGGCACCCCCAGGGACACTCTGGACACCCACAGGGACACCGAGGGGACAGCCAGGGCACCCACAGGGGACACCTAGGGGACAGCCGGGGAACCCCCAGGGACACCAAGGGCACAGCAAGGGCACCCTAGGGACAGCGAGGGCACCCCCAGGGACACGTAGGGGACAGGAAGGGAACCGCAGGGACGCCCTGGACACCGCCAGAGACACCTAGGGGACAGCCAGGGAACCCCAGGGACACCCTGGGCACCCCCAGGGACACCTAGGGGACAGCCAGGGAACCCCAGGGACACCTAGGGGACAGCCAGGGCTCTCCAGAGACAGCCAGGGCACCCCCAGGGACACCTAGGAGACAGCCAGGGCCCCCCCAGGGACACCTAGGGGACAGCCAGGGCACTCCAGAGACAGCCAGGGCACCCCCAGGGACACCAAGGGCACAGCCAGGGAGTCCCCAGGGACACCCAGGGCACCACCAGGGACACCTAGAGGACAGCCAGGGAACCCCCAGGGACACCTAGGGGACAGGCAGGGCACCCCCAGGGACACCTAGGGGACAGCCAGGGCCCCCCCAGGGACACCTAGGGGACAGCCATGGCACTCCAGGGACAGCCAGGGCACCCCCAGGGACACCTAGGGGACAGCCAGGGCACCCCCAGGGACACCAGGGCACCTCCAGGGACACCTAGGTGACAGCCAGGGCACCCTAGGGACAGCCAGGGCACCCCCAGGGACACCAAGGGGACAGCCAAGGCACCCCCAGGGACACGTAGGGGACAGCCAGAGCACCCCAGGGACAGCCAGGGCACCCCCAGGGACACCTAGGGGACAGCCAGGGCACCCCCAGGGACACCTAAGGGACACACTGGGCACCCCCAGGGACACCAAGGGGACCCCCAGGGACACGTAGGGGACAGCCAGGGCACCCCAGGGACAGCGAGGGCACCCCCAGGGACACCAAGGGGACAGCCAGGGCACCCCAGGGACACCCAGGGCACCCCCAGGGACACCTAGGGGACAGCCAGGGCACCCCCAGGGACACCCAGGGCACCCCCAGGGACACCTAGGGGATAGGCAGGGCACCCCAGGGACACTGACGGGACAGCCAGGGCAACCCCAGAGACCCCTAGGGGACAGCCAGGGCACTCACAGGGACACTCTGGGCACCCACAGGGACACCAAGGGGACAGCCAGGGCACCCCAGGGACACCCAGGGCACCCCCAGGGACACTTAGGGGACAGCCAGAGCACCCTAGGGACAGCCAGGGCACCCCCAGGGACACCTAGGGGACAGCCAGGGCCCCCCCAGGGACACCTAGGGGACAGCCAGGGCACCCCCAGGGACAGGCAGGGCACCCCCAGGGACACCCAGGGGACAGCCACGGCACCCCCAGGGACACCGAGGGGAAAGCCAGGACACCCCCAGGGACACCCTGGGGCCAGCAAGGGCACCCCCAGGGACATTTAGGGGACAGCCAGGGCACTCCAGGGACACCCAGGGCACCCCCAGGGACACCTAGGGGACAGCCAGGGAACCCCAGGGACACCCAGGGCACCCCCAGGGACACCTAGGGGAAGGCAGGACACCCCCAGGGACACCTAGGGGACAGCCAGGGCACCCCCAGGGACATTTCGGGGACAGCCAGGGCACTCCAGGGACACCCAGAGCACCCCAGGGACAACTAGGGGACCCGCAGGGACACCTAGGAGACAGGCAGGGCACCCCCAGGGACACCTAGGAGACAGGCAGGACACCCCCAGGGACACCTAGGGGACAGCCAGGGCTCCCCAGGGACAACCAGAGCACCACCAGGGGACACCTAGGGGACAGGCAGGGCACCCTAGGGACAGCCAGGGCACTCCCAGGGACACCCAGGGAACCCCCAGGGACACCAAGGGGACAGCCAGGGCACCCTAAAGATAGCCAGGGCACCCCCAGGGGACACCGAGGGGAAGGCACGACACCCCCAGGGACACCTAGGGGACAGCCAGGGCACCCTAGGGACAGCCAGGGCACCCCAGGGACTCCATGGGGACAGCCAGGGCACCCCCATGGACACCTAGGGGACCGCCAGGGCACCCCAGGGACACCCTGGGCACCCCCAGGGACACGTAGGGGACAGCCAGGGCACCCCAGGGACACCCTGGGCCCCCAGGGACACCTAGGGGACAGCCAGGGCACCCTAGGGACAGCCAGGGCACCCCCAGGGACACCAAGAGCACAGCCAGGGCACCCTAGGGACAGCCAGGGCACCCCCAGGGACACCAAGGGGACAGCCAGGGCACCCCAGAGACACCTAGGGCACAGCCAGGGCACCACCAGGGACACCTAGGGGACAGGCAGGGCACTCCCAGGGACACTCTGGGCACCCACAGGGACACCTTGGGGACAGCCAGGGCACCCCAGGGACACCCAGGGCACCCCCAGGGACACCTAGGGGACAGCCAGAGCACCCTAGGGACAGCCAGGGCACCCCCAGGGACACCTAGGGGACAGACAGGGCACCCCCAGGGACAGGCAGGGCACCCCCAGGGACACCCAGGGGACAGCCAGGGCACCCCCAGGGACACCGAGGGGAAAGCCAGGACACCCCCAGGGACACCCTGGGGCCAGCCAGGGCACCCCCAGGGACATTTAGGGGACAGCCAGGGCACTCCAGGGACACCCAGGGCACCCCCAGGGACACCTAGGGGACAGCCAGGGAACCCCAGGGACAGCCAGGGCACCCCCAGGGACACCTAGGGGACAGCCAGGGCCCCCCCCAGGGACACCTAGGGGACAGCCAGGGCACCCCCAGGGACAGGCAGGGCACCCCCAGGGACACCTAGGCGACAGCCAGGACACACACAGGGACACCTAGGGGACAGCCAAGCTACCCCCAGGGACATTTAGGGGACAGCCAGGGCACTCCAGGGACACCCAGGGCACCCCCAGGGACACCCAGGGGACCCCCAGGGACACCTAGGGGACAGCCAGGGCACCCCCAGGGACACCTAGGGGACAGGAAGGGCACCCCCAGGGACACCTAGGGGACAGCCAGGGCCCCCCCAGGGACACCTAGTGGACAGCCAGGGCACTCCAGGGACAGCCAGGGCACCCCCAGGGACACCTAGGGGACAGCCAGGGCACCCACAGGGACACCAGGGCACCCCCAGGAACACCGAGGGCACAGCCAGGGGCACCCTGGGGACAGCCAGGGCACCTGCAAGGACACCTAGGGGACACGCAGGGCACCCCCAGGGACACCTAGGGGACAGCCAGGGCACCCTAGGGACAGCCAGGGCACCCCAGGGACACCAAGGGGACAGCCAGGGCACCCCCATGGACACCTAGGGGACAGCCAGGGGCACCCCAGGGACACCCAGGGCACCCCCAGAGACACCTACGGGGACAGCAAGGGCACCCCAGGGACACCCTGGGCACCCCCAGGGACACGTAGGGGACAGCCAGGGCACCCCAGGGACACCCTGGGCCCCCAGGGACACCTAGGGGACAGCCAGGGCACCCTAGGGACAGCCAGGGCACCCCCAGGGACACCAAGAGCACAGCCAGGGCACCCTAGGGACAGCCACGGCACCCCCAGGGACACCAAGGGGACAGCCAGGGCACCCCAGAGACACCTAGGGCACAGCCAGGGCACCACCAGGGACACCCAGGGGACAGGCAGGGCACCCCCAGAGACCCCTAGGGGACAAGCAGGGCCCCCCCAGGGACACCCAGGGGACAGCCAGGGCACTCCAGGGACAGCCAGGGCACCCCGAAAGCACCCCAGGGACCCACAGGGCACCCCCAGGGACACCAAGGGGACAGCCAGGGCACCCCAGGGACACCCAGGGCACCCCCAACGACACCTAAAGGACAGGCAGGGCACCCCCAGGGACACTCTGGACACCCACAGGGACACCGAGGGGACAGCCAGGGCACCCACAGGGACACCTAGGGGACAGCCGGGGAACCCCCAGGGACACCAAGGGCACAGCAAGGGCACCCTAGGGACAGCCAGGGCACCCCCAGGGACACGTAGGGGACAGCCAAAGAACCCCAGGGACACCCTGGGCACCCCCAGGGACACCTAGGGGACAGCCAAAGAACCCCAGGGACACCCTGGGCACCCCCAGGGACACCTAGGGGACAGCCAGGGAACCCCAGGGACAGCCAGGGGATCATAAGGGACACCTAGGAGACAGCCAGGGCCCCCCCAGGGACACCTAGGAGACAGCCAGGGCCCCCCCAGGGACACCTAGGGGACAGCCAAAGAACCCCAGGGACACCCTGGGCACCCCCAGGGACACCTAGGGGACAGCCAAAGAACCCCAGGGACACCCTGGGCACCCCCAGGGACACCTAGGGGACAGCCAGGGAACCCCAGGGACAGCCAGGGCATCATAAGGGACACCTAGGAGACAGCCAGGGCCCCCACAGGGACACCTAGGAGACAGCCAGGGCCCCCCCAGGGACACCTAGGGGACAGCGAGGGCACTCCAGAGACAGCCAGGGCACCCCCAGGGACACCAAGGGCACAGCCAGGGCACCCTAGGGACAGCCAGGGCACCCCAAGGGACACCTAGGGAACAGCCAGGGAGTCCCCAGGGACACCCAGGACACCCCCAGGGACACCTAGGGGACAGCCTGGGCACCCCCAGGGACATTTAGGGGAACCCCAGGGACACCAAGGGGACAGCCAGGGCACCCCCATGGACACCTAGGGGACAGCCAGGGCACCCCAGGGACACCCAGGGCACCCCCAGAGACACCTACGGGACAGCAAGGGCACCCCCAGGGACACCCTGGGCACCCCCAGGGACACGTAGGGGACAGCCAGGGCACCCCAGGGACACCCTGGGCCCCCAGAGACACCTAGGGGACAGCCAGGGCACCCCCAGGGACACCAAGAGCACAGCCAGGGCACCCTAGGGACAGCCAGGGCACCCCCAGGGACACCAAGGGGGACAGCCAGGGCACCCCAGAGACCCCTAGGGGACAGGCAGGGCCCCCCCAGGGACACCCAGGGGACAGCCAGGGCACTCCAGGGACAGCCAGGGCGCCCCGAGGGCACCCCAGGGACCCACAGGGCACCCCCAGGGACACCAAGGGGACAGCCAGGGAACCCCAGGGACACCCAGGGTACCCCCAACGACACCTAAAGGACAGGCAGGGCACCCCCAGGGACACTCTGGACACCCACAGGGACACCGAGGGGACAGCCAGGGCACCCACAGGGACACCTAGGGGACAGGCGGGGAACCCCCAGGGACACCAAGGGCACAGCAAGGGCACCCTAGGGACAGCGAGGGCACCCCCAGGGACACGTAGGGGACAGGAAGGGAACCGCAGGGACACCCTGGACACCGCCAGGGACACCTAGGGGACAGCCAGGGCATTCCCAGGGACAACCAGAGCACCCCCAGGGACACCTAGGGGACAGGCAGGGCACCCTAGGGACAGCCAGGGCACTCCCAGGGACACCCAGGGAACCCCCAGGGACACCAAGGGGACAGCCAGGGCACCCTAAAGACAGCCAGGGCACCCCCAGGGACACCGAGGGGAAGGCAGGACACCCCCAGAGACACCTAGGGCACAGCCAGGGCACCACCAGGGACACCTAGGGGACAGGCAGGGCACCCCCAGAGACCCCTAGGGGACAGGCAGGGCCCCCCCCAGGGACACCCAGGGGACAGCCAGAGCACTCCAGGGACAGCCAGGGCACCCCGAGGGCACCCCAGGGACCCACAGGGCACCCCCAGGGACACCAAGGGGACAGCCAGGGCACCCCAGGGACACCCAGGGCACCCACAACGACACCTAAAGGACAGGCAGGGCACCCCCAGGGACACTCTGGACACCCACAGGGACACCGAGGGGATAGCCAGGGCACCCACAGGGACACCTAGGGGACAGCCGGGGAACCCCCAGGGACACCAAGGGCACAGCAAGGGCACCCTAGGGACAGCCAGGGCACCCCCAGGGACACGTAGGGGACAGGAAGGGAACCGCAGGGACACCCTGGGCACCCCCAGGGACACCTAGGGGACAGCCAGGGAACCCCAGGGACACCCTGGGCACCCCCAGGGACACCTAGGGGACAGCCAGGGAACCCCAGGGATAGCCAGGGCATCATAAGGGACACCTAGGAGACAGCCAGGGCCCCCCAGGGACACCTAGGAGACAGCCAGGGCCCCCCCAGGGACACCTAGGGGACAGCCAGGGCACTCCAGAGACAGCAAGGGCACCCCCAGGGACACCAAGGGCACAGCCAGGGCACCCTAGGGACAGCCAGGGCACCCCCAGGGACATCTAGGGCACCCCCAGCGACAGCTAGGGGACAGCCAGGGCACCCTAGGGAAAGCCAGGGCACCCTCAGGGACACCTAGGGGACAGCCAGGGTACTCCCAGGGACACCTAGAGGACAGCCAGGGCACCCCCAAAGACACCTACGGGACAGCCAGGGCACTCCAGGGACAGCCAGGGCACCCCCAGGGACACCTAGGGGACAGCCAGGGCACCCCGAGGGACACCAGCGCACCCCCAGGGACACGAAGGCGACAGCCGGGGCACCCTAGGGACAGCCAGGGCACCCCCAGGGACACCTAAGGGACACCCTGGGCACCCCCAGGGACACCAAGGGGACCCCCAGGGGCACGTAGGGGACAGCCAGGGCACCCCAGGGACAGCGAGGGCAGCCACAGGGACACCAAAGGGACAGCCAGCGCACCCCCAGGGACACCAGGGCACCCCCAGGGACACCTAGGGGACAGGCAGGGCACCCCCAGGGACACCCAGGGCACCCCCAACGACACCTAGGGGACAGGCAGGGCACCCCCAGGGACACCGAGGGGAAGGCAGGACACCCCCAGGGACACCTAGGGGACACCCACGGCACCCCCAGGGACATTTAGGGGACAGCCAGGGCACTCCAGAGACACTCATGGCACCCCCATGGACACCTAGGAGACAGGCAGGGCACCCCCAGGGACACCTAGGGGACATGTAGGGCACCCTAAGGACTGCCTGGGCACCCCCAGGGACACCTAGGGGACAGCCAGGGCACCCCAGGGACACCCAGGGCACCCCAAGAGACACCTAGGGGACAGCCAGGGAACCCCAGGAACACCCAGGGGACAGCCAGGGCACCCCAGGGACACCAAGGGGACAGGCAGGGCACCCCCAGGGACACCTAGGGGACAGCAAGGGCAACCCCAGGGACACCCTGGGCACCCCCAGGGACACCTAGGGGACAGCCAGGGCACCCTAGGGACACCTAGGGGACAGCCATGGTACCCCAGGGACAGCCAGGGCACCCCCAGGGACAGCTAGGGGACAGGCAAGGCACCCCCAGGGACACCAAGGGGACAGCCAGAGCACCCCAAGGACAGCCAGGGCACCCCCAGGGATACCTAGGGGACAGCCAGGGCACCCCAGGGACACCAAGGGGACAGCCAGGGCACCCGCAGGGACACCGAGGGGACAGCTAGGGCACCCCGAGGGACACCTACGGGACAGCAAGGGCAACACAAGGGACACCCTGGGCACCCCCAGGGACACCTAGGGGACAGCCAGGGCACCCCGAGGGACACCAGGGCACCCCCAGGGACACCTAGGGGACAGCCAGGACACCCTAGGGACAGCCAGGGCACCCCCAGGGACACCAAGGGCACAGCCAGGGCACCCTCAGGGACACCCAGGGCAACCCAAGGGACACCTAGGGGACAGCCAGGGCACCCCAGGGACACCCAGGGCACCCCAAGGGCCGCCTACGGGACAGCCATGGCACCCCCAGGGACACCTAGGGGACAGGCAGGGCACCCCCAGGGCACCCCAGGGACACCAAGGGCACCCCCAGGGACAGGTAGAGGACAGACATGGCACCCCAGGGACAGCCAGGGCACCCCCAGGGACAGCTAGGGGACAGCCAGGGCACCCCCAGGGACACCAAGGGGACAGCCCGAGCACCCCAAGGACAGCCAGGGCACGCCCAGGGACACCTAGGTAACAGCCAGGGCACCCCAGGGACACCAAGGGGACAGCCAGGGCACCCCCAGGGACACCTAGGGGACAGCCAGGGTACCCTAGGGACACCCAGGGCACCCCCAGGGACACCAACGGGACAGGAAGGGCACCCCCAGGGACACCCTGGGCACCCCCAGGGACACGTAGGGGACAGCCAGGGCAGCCCAGGGACGCTCAGGGCACCCCCAGGGACACCTAGGGCACCTCCAGGGAACCCCAAGGACAGGTACGGGACAGCCAGAGAACCCCAGGGACACCGAGGGCACCCCCAGGGACACCTAGGGGACAGCCAGAGCACCCCAAGGACAGGCAGGGCACCCCCAGGGACACCAAGGGGACAGCCACGGCACCCCAGGGACACCCAGGGCACCCCCAGGGACACCTAGGGGACAGGCAGGGCATCCCCAGGGACACCCAGGGCACCCCCAACGACACCTAAAGGACAGGCAGGGCACCCCCAGGGACACTCTGGACACCCACAGGGACACCGAGGGGACAGCCAGGGCACCCACAGGGACACCTAGGGGACAGCCGGGGAACCCCCAGGGACACCGAGGGCACAGCAAGGGCACCCTAGGGACAGCCAGGGCACCCCCAGGGACACGTAGGGGACAGGAAGGGAACCGCAGGGACACCCTGGGCACCCCCAGGGACACCTAGGGGACAGCCAGGGAACCCCAGGGACACCCTGGGCACCCCCAGGGACACCTAGGGGACAGCCAGGGAACCCCAGGGACAGCCAGGGCATCATAATGGACAACTAGGAGACAGCCAGGGCACCCCAAGGGACACCTAGGAGACAGCCAGGGCCCCCCCAGGGACACCAAGGGGACAGCCAGGGCACCCCAGGGACACCCAGGGCACCCCCAGGGACACCTAGGGGACAGCCAGGGCACCCCCAGGGACACCCAGGGCACCCCCAGGGACACCTAGGGGATAGGCAGGGCACCCCAGGGACACTGACGGCACAGCCAGGGCACCCCAGGGACACCCAGGGCACCCCCAGGGACACCTAGGGGACAGCCAGAGCACCCTAGGGACAGCCAGGGCACCCCCAGGGACACCTAGGGGACAGCCAGGGCCCCCCCAGGGACACCTAGGGGACAGCCAGGGCACCCCCAGGGACAGGCAGGGCACCCCCAGGGACACCCAGGGGACAGCCAGGGCACCCCCAGGGACACCGAGGGGAAAGCCAGGACACCCCCAGGGACAACCTGGGGCCAGCAAGGGCACCCCCAGGGACATTTAGGGGACAGCCAGGGCACCCTAGGGACAGCCAGGGCACCCCAGGGACACCATGGGGACAGCCAGGGCACCCCCATGGACACCTAGGGGACAGCCAGGGCACCCCAGGGACACCCTGGGCCCCCAGGGACACCTAGGGGACAGCCAGGGCACCCTAGGGACAGCCAGGGCACCCCCAGGGACACCAAGAGCACAGCCAGGGCACCCTAGGGACAGCCAGGGCACCCCCAGGGACACCAAGGGGACAGCCAGGGCACCCCAGAGACACCTAGGGCACAGCCAGGGCACCACCAGGGACACCTAGGGGACAGGCAGGGCACTCCCAGGGACACTCTGGGCACCCACAGGGACACCTTGGGGACAGCCAGGGCACCCCAGGGACACCCAGGGCACCCCCAGGGACACCTAGGGGACAGCCAGAGCACCCTAGGGACAGCCAGGGCACCCCCAGGGACACCTAGGGGACAGACAGGGCACCCCCAGGGACAGGCAGGGCACCCCCAGGGACACCCAGGGGACAGCCAGGGCACCCCCAGGGACACCGAGGGGAAAGCCAGGACACCCCCAGGGACACCCTGGGGCCAGCCAGGGCACCCCCAGGGACATTTAGGGGACAGCCAGGGCACTCCAGGGACACCCAGGGCACCCCCAGGGACACCTAGGGGACAGCCAGGGAACCCCAGGGACACCCAGGGCACCCCCAGGGACACCTAGGGGACAGGAAGGGCACCCCCAGGGACACCTAGGGGACAGCCAGGGCCCCCCCAGGGACACCTAGGGGACAGCCAGGGCACTCCAGGGACAGCCAGGGCACCCCCAGGGACACCTAGGGGACAGCCAGGGCACCCACAGGGACACCAGGGCACCCCCAGGAACACCGAGGGCACAGCCAGGGCACCCTGGGGACAGCCAGGGCACCCGCAAGGACACCTAGGGGACACGCAGGGCACCCCCAGGGACACCTAGGGGACAGCCAGGGCACCCTAGGGACAGCCAGGGCACCCCAGGGACACCAAGGGGACAGCCAGGGCACCCCCATGGACACCTAGGGGACAGCCAGGGCACCCCAGGGACACCCAGGGCACCTCCAGAGACACCTACGGGACAGCAAGGGCACCCCAGGGACACCCTGGGCACCCCCAGGGACACGTAGGGGACAGCCAGGGCACCCCAGGGACACCCTGGGCCCCCAGGGACACCTAGGGGACAGCCAGGGCACCCTAGGGACAGCCAGGGCACCCCCAGGGACACCAAGAGCACAGCCAGGGCACCCTAGGGACAGCCACGGCACCCCCAGGGACACCAAGGGGACAGCCAGGGCACCCCAGAGACACCTAGGGCACAGCCAGGGCACCACCAGGGACACCCAGGGGACAGGCAGGGCACCCCCAGAGACCCCTAGGGGACAAGCAGGGCCCCCCCAGGGACACCCAGGGGACAGCCAGGGCACTCCAGGGACAGCCAGGGCACCCCGAAAGCACCCCAGGGACCCACAGGGCACCCCCAGGGACACCAAGGGGACAGCCAGGGCACCCCAGGGACACCCAGGGCACCCCCAACGACACCTAAAGGACAGGCAGGGCACCCCCAGGGACACTCTGGACACCCACAGGGACACCGAGGGGACAGCCAGGGCACCCACAGGGACACCTAGGGGACAGCCGGGGAACCCCCAGGGACACCAAGGGCACAGCAAGGGCACCCTAGGGACAGCCAGGGCACCCCCAGGGACACGTAGGGGACAGCCAAAGAACCCCAGGGACACCCTGGGCACCCCCAGGGACACCTAGGGGACAGCCAAAGAACCCCAGGGACACCCTGGGCACCCCCAGGGACACCTAGGGGACAGCCAGGGAACCCCAGGGACAGCCAGGGGATCATAAGGGACACCTAGGAGACAGCCAGGGCCCCCCCAGGGACACCTAGGAGACAGCCAGGGCCCCCCCAGGGACACCTAGGGGACAGCCAAAGAACCCCAGGGACACCCTGGGCACCCCCAGGGACACCTAGGGGACAGCCAAAGAACCCCAGGGACACCCTGGGCACCCCCAGGGACACCTAGGGGACAGCCAGGGAACCCCAGGGACAGCCAGGGCATCATAAGGAACACCTAGGAGACAGCCAGGGCCCCCCCAGGGACACCTAGGAGACAGCCAGGGCCCCCCCAGGGACACCTAGGGGACAGCGAGGGCACTCCAGAGACAGCCAGGGCACCCCCAGGGACACCAAGGGCACAGCCAGGGCACCCTAGGGACAGCCAGGGCACCCCCAGGGACACCTAGGGAACAGCCAGGGAGTCCCCAGGGACACCCAGGACACCCCCAGGGACACCTAGGGGACAGCCTGGGCACCCCCAGGGACATTTAGGGGACAGCCAGGGCACTCCAGGGACACCCAGGGCACCCCCAGGGACACCCAGGGGACCCCCAGGGACACCAAGGAGACAGGCAGGGCACCCCAAGGGACACTGACGGGACAGCCAGGGCACCCCCAGAGACCCCTAGGGGACAGTCAGAGCACTCCCAGGGACACTCTGGGCACCCACAGGGACAACTGGGGACAGCCAAGGCACCCTTGGGACAGCCAGGGCACCCCCAGGGACACCCAGGGCACCCCCAGGGACACCAAGGGGACAGCCAGGGCACCCTAAAGACAGCCAGGGCACCCACAGGGACACCGAGGAAAAGGTAGGACACCCCCAGGGACACCTAAGAGACAGCCAGGGCACCCCCAGGGACATTTAGGGGACAGCCAGGGCACTCCAGGGACACCCAGGGCACCCGCATTGACACCTAGTGGACAGGCAGGGCACCCCCTGGGACACCTAGGGGACAGCCAGGGCACCCTAAAGACAGCTAGGCACCCCCAGGGACAGCCAGGGCACCCCCAGGGACACCAAGGGCACAGCCAGGGCACCCTCAGGGACACCGAGGGGACAGGTAGGGCACCCCCAGGGACACCCAGGGCACCCCCAACGACACCTAGGGGACAGGCAGGGCACCCCCAGGGACATCTAGGGGACCTCCAGGGAATCCCAGGGACACGTACGGGACAGCCAGGGAACCCCAGTGACACCCTTTGCACCCCCAGGGACACCCAGGGCCCCCCCAGGGACACCTAGGGGACAGACAGGGAACCCCAGGGACAGCAGGGCACCCCCAGGGACACCTAGGGGACAGCCAGGACACCCCAGGGACACCCAGGGCACCCCCAGGGACACCTAGGGCACCCCCAGGGACACCTAGGGGAAGGCAGGACACCCCCAGGGACACCTAGGGGACAGCCAGGGCACCCCCAGGGACATTTAGGGGTCAGCCAGGGCACTCCAGGGACACCCAAGACACCCCCAGGGACACCAAGGGGACAGGCAGGGCACCCCCAGGGTCACTGACGGGACAGCCAGGGCACCCCCAGAGACCCCTAGGGGACAGCCAGGGCACTCCCAGGGACACTCTGGGCACCCACACGGACACCTTGGGGACAGCCAGGGCACCCCAGGGACACCCAGGGCACCCCCAGGGACACCTAGGGGACAGCCAGGGCACCCTAGGGACAGCCAGGGCACCCCCAGGGACACCTAGGGGACAGCCAGGGCCCCCCCAGGGACACCTAGGGGACAGCCAGGGCACCCCCAGGGACACCCAGGGCCCCCCCAGGGACACCTAGGGGACAGCCAGGGAATCCCAGGGACAGCCAGGGCACCCCCAGGGACACCTAGGGGACAGCCAGGGAACCCCAGGGACAGCCAGGGCACCCCCAGGGACTTCTAGGGGACAGCCAGGGCACCCCAGGGACACGCAGGGCACCCACAGGGACACCTAGGGGACAGCCAGGGCCCCCCCCAGGGACACAAAGGGGACAGCCAGGGCAACCCAGAGACACCCAGGGCACCCCCAGGGACACCTAGGGGACAGGCAGGGCACCCCCAGGGACACCTAGGGGACAGGCAGGGCACCCCCAGGGACACCTAGGGGAAGGCAGGACACCCCAGGGACAGCCAGGGCACCCCCAGGGACACCCAGGGGACCTCCAGGGCACCCCCAGGGACACCCAGGGCACCCCCAGGGCCACCAAGGGGACAGCCAGGGCACCCCCAGGGACATTTAGGGGTCACCTAGGGCACTCCAGGGACACCCAGGACACCCCCAGGGACACCAAGGGGACAGGCAGGGCAACCCCAGGGACACTGACGGGACAGCCAGGGCATCCCCAGAGACCCCTAGGGGACAGCAAGGACACTCCCAGGGACACTCTGGGCACCCACAGGGACACCTTGGGGACAGCCAGGGCACCCCAGGGACACCCAGGGCACCCCCAGGGACACCGAGCGGACAGCCAGGGCACCCTAGGGACAGCCAGGGCACCCCCAGGGACACCTAGGGGACAGCCAGGGCCCCCCCAGGGACAGGCAGGGCACCCCCAGGGACAGCTAGGGGACAACCAGGACACCCCCAGGGACACCTAGGGGACAGCCTGGGCACCCCCAGGGACATTTAGAGGACAGCCAGGGCACTCCAGAGACACCCAGGGCACCCCCAGGGACACCCAGGGGACCCCCAGGGACACCAAGGAGACAGGCAGGGCACCCCCAGGGACACTGACGGGACAGCCAGGGCACCCCCAGAGACCCCTAGGGGACAGTCAGAGCACTCCCAGGGACACTCCGGGAACCCACAGGGACAACTAGGGGACAGCCAGGGCACCCTTGGGACAGGCAGGGCACCCCCAGGGACACCCAGGGCACCCCCAGGGACACCAAGGGGACAGCCTAGGAACCCTAAAGACAGCCAGGGCACCCCCAGGGACAGCCAGGGCACCCCCAGGGACACCAAGGGCACAGCCAGGGCACCCTCAGGGACACTCAGGGCACCCCCAGGGACACCTAGGGGACCTCCAGGGAATCCCAGGGACACGTACGGGACAGCCAGGGAACCCCAGTGACACTCTTTGCACCCCCAGGGACACCCAGGGCCCCCCCAGGGACACCTAGGGGACAGACAGGGCACTCGCAGGGACACTCTGGGCACCCACAGGGACACCTTGGGGACAGCCAGGGCACCCCAGGGACACCCAGGGCACCCCCGGGGACACCTAGGGCACCCCCAGGGATGCCTAGGGGAAGGCAGGACAACCCCAGGGACACCTAGGGGACAGCCAGGGCACCCCTAGGGACATTTAGGGGTCAGCCAGGGCACTCCAGGGACACCCAGGACACCCCCAGGGACACCAAGGGGACAGGCAGGGCACCCCCAGGGACACTGACGGGACAGCCAGGGCACCCCCAGTGACCCCTAGGGGACAGCCAGGGCACTCCCAGGGACACTCTGGGCACCCACACGGACACCTTGGGGACAGCCAAGGCACCCCAGGGACACCCAGGGCACCCCCAGGGACACCTAGGGGACAGCCAGGGCACCCTAGGGACAGCCAGGGCACCCCCAGGGACACCTAGGGGACAGCCAGGGCCCCCCAGGGACACCTAGGGGACAGCCAGGGCACCCCCAGGGACACCCAGGGCCCCCCCAGGGACACCTAGGGGACAGCCAGGGAACCCCAGGGACAGCCAGGGCACCCCCAGGGACACCTAGGGGACAGCCAGGGAACCCCAGGGACAGCCACGGCACCCCCAGGGACACCTAGGGGACAGCCAGGGCACCCCAGGGACACGCAGGGGACCCACAGGGACACCTAGGGGACAGCCAGGGCCCCCCACAGGGACACAAAGGGGACAGCCAGGGCAACCCAGGGACACCCAGGGCACCCCCAGGGACACCTAGGGGACAGCCAGGGCACCCCCAGGGACACCTAGGGGACAGGCAGGGCACCCCCAGGGACACCTAGGGGAAGGCAGGACACCCCAGGGACAGCCAGGGCACCCCCAGGGACACCCAGGGGTCCTCCAGGGCACCCCCAGGGACACCCAGGGCACCCCCAGGGCCACCAAGGGGACAGCCAGGGCACCCCATGGACAGCGAGGGGAAAGCCAGGGCACCCCCAGGGACACCTAGGGAAAGGCAGGACACCCCCAGGGACACCTAGGGGACAGCCAGGGCACCCCCAGGGACATTTAGGGGTCAGCCAGGGCACTCCAGGGACACCCAGGACACCCCCAGGGACACCAAGGGGACAGGCAGGGCACCCTAGGGACAGCCAGGGCACCCCCAGGGACACCTAGGGGACAGCCAGGGCCCCCCCAGGGACAGGCAGGGCACCCCCAGGGACAGCTAGGGGACAACCAGGACACCCCCAGGGACACCTAGGGGACAGCCTGGGCACCCCCAGGGACATTTAGAGGACAGCCAGGGCACTCCAGGGACACCCAGGGCACCCCCAGGGACACCCAGGGGACCCCCAGGGACACCTAGGGGACAGCCAGGGCACCCTAGGGACAGCCAGGGCACCCCGAGGGACACCTAAGTGACAGCCAGGGCACCCCTGGGACACCTAGGGGACAGCCAGGGCACCCTAGGGACAGCCAGGGCACCCCCAGGGACACCTAAGTGACAGCCAGGGCACCCCAGGGACATCGAGGGACAGCCAGGAACCCCCTGGGACCGCCAGCTCACCCCCACGGCCGCCTCACCTCCAGGAGCTATCAAAACCCTCCTCAGGTTCTTTGATGCCTCAAATGGGCCACCCAAACCTCCCGAATACCCCCCAAAGCACCCAAAGCAGCCCCCAGGACTCCCCCCAGACCCCCCACAACCCAAAAACCCCCTCCACGAAAACTCAGGACCCCCAGGATCCCCCTAAATCCGCGCCCCCCTCACCCTGAGGTCCCGTTTGAGCCGCTCCACGTTGCGGACAGGCACCAGCTCATCAAGCCCCAAGCACCAACACCTGCGGGACTGGGATGGACTGAGAGCACTGGGAGGGTGACCAGAGAAACCTGGGATGGACGAAGAGTGGACTGGGATGAACTGGGATGAACTGGCAGGCGTGTGGGGGTCCATGGTGGCCACTCGGTGCCTTACTGGTCTATACTGGGATGGGTCGGATGGCCCCAGGGGAGGGGGTGTGAGGCCACAATGGTCCAGACTGGGAGGGGAGTCACCATGGCGCCGGAGGCGGAGTCGAGGATACGAGCGAGGCAGGGACACCTAGGGGACAGCCAGGGCAACCCAGGGACATCAGGGCCACCCCAGGGACACCTAGGGGACAGCCAGGGAACTTCAGGGACACCCTGGGCACCCCCAGGGACACCTAATGCACCCCCAGGGACACCTAGGGGACAGCCAGGGCACCCCAGGGACACCCAGGGCACCCTCAGGGACACCCAGGGCACCCCCAGGGACACCTAGGGGAAGGCAGGACACCCCAGGGACAGCCAGGGCACCCCCGGGGACACCCAGGGCACCCCCAGGGCCACCAAGGGGACAGCCAGGGCACCCCAGGGACAGCGAGGGGAAAGCCAGGGCACCCCCAGGGACACCTAGGGGACAGCCAGGGCACCCCCAGGGACATTTAGGGGTCAGCCAGGGCACTCCAGGGACACCCAGGACACCCCCAGGGACACCAAGGGGACAGGCAGGGCAACCCTAGGGACACTGACGGGACAGCCAGGGCACCCCCAGAGGACCCCTAGGGGACAGCAAGGGCACTCCAGGGACAATCTGGGCACACACAGGGACACCTTGGGGACAGCCAGGGCACCCCAGGGACACCCCAGGGCACCCCCAGGGACACCGAGGGGACAGCCAGGGCACCCTAGGGACAGCCAGGGCACCCCCAGGGACACCTAGGGGACAGCAAGGGCCCCCCCAGGGACACCTAGGGGACAGCCAGGGCACCCCCAGGGACATGGCAGGGCACCCCCAGGGACACCTAGGGGACAACCAGGACACCCCCAGGGACACCTAGGGGACAGCCTGGGCACCCCCAGGGACATTTAGGGGACAGCCAGGGCACTCCAGGGACACCAGGGCACCCCCAGGGACACCCAGGGGACCCCCCAGGGACACCAAGGAGACAGGCAGGGCACCCCCAAGGGACACTGACGGGACAGCCAGGGCACCCCCAGAGACCCCTAGGGGACAGTCAGAGCACTCCCAGGGACACTCTGGGCACCCACAGGGACACCTAGGGGACAGCCAGGGCACCCTAAAGACAGCCAGGGCCCCCACAGGGACAACCAGGGCACCCCCAGGGACACCTAGGGGACAGGTAGGGCACCCCCAGGGACACCCAGGGCACCCCCAACGACACCTAGGGGACAGGCAGGGCACCCCCAGTGACACCTAGGGGAGAGGCAGGGCACCCCCAGGGACACTGAAGGGACAGCCAGGGCACCCCCATAGACCCCTAGGGGACAGCCAGGGCAGCCCAGGGACACTCAGGGCACCCCCAGGGACACCTAGGGGACCTCCAGGGAATCCCAGGGACACGTACGGGACAGCCAGGGAACCCCAGTGACACCCTTTGCACACCCAGGGACACCCAGGGCCCCCCCAGGGACACCTAGGGGACAGCCAGGAACCCCAGGACACCATGGGCACGCCAAGGGACACCTTAGGCACTCCCAGAGACACTGAGGGCCCAGCCAGGGCACCCTAGGGACAGCCAGGGCAGCCCCAGGGACACGAAGGGGACAGCCAGGGCACCATAGGGACAGGCAGGGCACCCACAGGGACACCTAGGGGACAGGCAGGGCACCCCCAGCGACACTGACGGGACAGCCAGGGCAGCCCAGGGACACCCAGGGCATCCCCAGGGACACCGAGGGGACAGCCAGGGCACCCTAGGGACAGCCATGGTACCCTAGGGACACCCAGGGCACCCCCAGAGACACCGAGGGCACAGCCAGGGCACCCTAGGGACAGCAAGGGCACCCCCAGGGACACCTAAGGGACAGGCAGGGCACCTCCAGGGACAGCCAGGGTACCCCCAGGGCACCCCAGGGACACCCAGGGCACCCCCAGGGACACCTAGGGACAGTCAGGGCACCCCAGGGACACCAGGGCCCCACCAGGGACACCTAGGGGACAGCCAGGGAACCCCAGGGACACCCTGGGCACCCCCAGGGACACCTAATGCACCCCCAGGGACACCTAGGGGACAGCCAGGGCCCCCCCAGGGACACCTAGGGGACAGCCAGGGCCCCCCCAAGGACACCCAGGGCACCCCCAGGGAAACCTAGGGGACAGCCAGGGCCCCCCCAGGGACACCCCAGGGCACCCCCAGGGACACCTAGGAGACAGCCAGGGCCCCCCCAGGGACACCTAGGGGACAGCCAGGGAACCCCAGGGACACCCTGTGCACGCACAGGGACACCCAGGGACACCGAGGGGACAGCCAGGGCACCCCCAGGGACACCTAGGGGACAGGCAGGGCACCCCCAGGGACACCTAGGGGACAGCCAGAGCACCCCAAGGACAGCCTGGTCACCCCCAGGGACACCTAGGGGACAGCCAGGGCACCCCAGGGACACCAAGGGGACACCCAGGGCACCCCCAGGGCCACCTACGGGACAGCAAGGGGCACCCCCAGGGACACCCTGGGCACCCCCAGGGACACGTAGGGGACAGCCAGGACACCCCCAGGGACACCCTGGGCACCCCCAGGGACACCTAGGAGACAGCCAGGGCACCCCCAGGGACACCAAGGGCACAGCCAGGGCACCCTAGGGACAGCCAGGGCACCCCCAGGGACACGGACGGGACAGCCAGGGCACCCCAGGGACACCTAGGGCACAGCCAGGGCACCCTAGGGACACCTAAGGGACACCCTGGGCACCCCCAGGGACACCAAGGGGACCACCAGGGACACCTAGGGGACAGCCAGGGCACCCCCAGGGACAGCCAGGGCCCCCCCAGTGACATCCAGGGCACCCCCAGGGACACCTAGGGGACAGCCAGGGCAGCCCAGGGACACCCAGGGCACCCCCATGGACACCTAGGGGACAGCCAGGGCACCCCCAGGGACACCAAGGGGACCCCCAGGGACACCTAGGGGACAGCCAGGGCACCTACAGGGACACCTAGGGAACAGCCAGGGGACCACAGGGACACCCAGGGCACCCCCAGGGACACCTAGGAGACAGCCAGGGCATCCCGGGGGACAGGGAGGGCACCCACAGGGACACCTAGGAGACAGCCAGGGCACGCCAGGGACACCCAGGGCACCCCAGGGACACCTAGAGGACAGCCAGGGCACTACAGGGACACCTAGGGCCCAGCCAGGGCGCCCTAGGGACAGCCAGGGCACCCTCAGGGACACCAAGGGCACAGCCAGGCCAACCCAAGGACAGCCAGGGCACCCCCAGGGACACCTAGGGGACAGCCAGGGCACCCCAGGGACGCCAAAGGGAAAGCCAGGGCACCCCCAGGGACACCTAGGGGACAGCCAGGGTACCCCAGGGACACCCAGGGCACCCCCAGGGACACCTACGGGACAGCAAGGGCACCCCCAGGGACACCCTGGGCACCCCCAGGGACACCTAGGGGACCTTCAGGGAACCCCAGGGACTCGTACGGGTCAGCCAGGGAACCCCAGGGACACCCAGGGCACCCCCAGGGACACCTAGGGGACAGGCAGGGCACCCCCAGGGACACCTAGGGGACAGCCAGGGCACCCCAAGGACACTCAGGGCACCCCCAGGGACACTTAGGGGACAGCCAGGGCACCCCCAGGGACACCTAGGGAACAGCCAGGGCACCCCAGGCACACCCAGGGCACCCCCAGGGACACCTAGGAGACAGCCAGGGCACCCCAGGGACACCTAGATGACAGGGAAGGCAACCCCAGGGACACCTTGGGGACAGCCAGGGCACCCCCTGGGCACCCCAAGGACACTCAGGGCACCCCCAGGGACACCGAGGGGACAGCCAGGGCACTCCAGGGACAGCCAGGGCACCCCCAGGGCACCCTAGGGACAGCCAGGGCACCCCCAGGGACACCTAGGGGACAGCCAGGGGACCCCCCAGGGACACCAAGGGGACAGCCAGGGCACTCCAGGGTCAGCCAGGGCACCCCCAGGGCACCCCAGGGACACCCAGGGCAGCTCCAGGGACACGTAGGGGACAGCCAGGACACCCCCAGGGACACCTAGGGGACAGCCAGGGCCCCCTCAGGGACACCTAGGGGACAGCCAGGGAACCCCAGGGACACCCTGTGCACCCCCAGGGACAGCCAGGGCACCCCCAGAGACACCGAGAGGACATGCAGGGTACCGCCAGGGACAACTTGGGGACAGCCAGGGTACCCCAGGGACAGCCAGGGCACCCCCAGGGACACCTAGGGGACCTCCAGAGCACACCCAGGGACACCCAGGGCACCCCCAGGGACACCTAGGGGACAGTCAGGGCCCCCCCAGGGACACCTAGGGGACAGCCAGGGCACCCCAGGGACACCCAGGGCACCCCCAGGGACACTTAGGGGACAGCCAGGGAACCCCTAGGGACACCTAGGGGACAGCCAGGGCACCCCAGGCACACCCAGGGCACCCCCAGGGACACCTAGGGGACAGCCAGGGCACCCTAGGGACAGTCAGGGCACCCCCAGGGACACCGAGGGCACAGCCATGCCACCCTAGGGACAGCCAGGGCACCCCCAAGGACACCTAGGGGACACGCAGGGAACCCCCAGGGACACCTAGGGGACAGCCAGGGCACCCCAGGGACAGCGAGGGCACCCCCAGGGACACCTAGGGGACAGCCAGGGCAGCCCAGGGATACTCAGGGCACCCCCAGGGACACCTAGGGGACAGCCAGGGAACCCCAGGGACAAGTACGGGACAGCCAGGGAACCCCACTGACACTCTGTGCACCCCCAGGGACACCCAGGGCCCCCCCAGGGACACCTAGGGGACAGCCAGGGAACCCCAGGGACACCCTAGCCACCCCCAGGGACACCTAGGGGACAGCCAGGGAACCCGAGGGACAGCCAGGGAACCCCCAGGGACACCTAGATGACAGGAAGGGCACCCCCAGGGACACCTAGGGGACAGCCAGGGCCCCCCCAGGGACACCAAGGGGACAGCCAGGGCACACCAGGGACAGCCAGGGCCCCCCCAGGGACACCTAGGGGATAGCCAGCGCCCCCCCAGGGACACCCAGGGCACCCCCAGGGACATCTAGGGGACAGGCAGGGCACCCCCAGGGACACCGTGGGGAAAGCCAGGGCACCCCCAGGGACGCCTAGGGGAAGGCAGGACACCCTCAGTGACACCTAGGGGACAGCCAGGGCACCCCCAGGGACATTTAGGGGACAGCCAGGGCACTCCAGGGACACCCAGGGAACCCCCAGGGACACCTAGGGGACAGGCAGGGAACCCCCAGGGACACCTAGGGGACAGGCAGGGCACCCCCAGGGACACTGACGGGACAGCCAGGGCACCCACAGAGAACCCTAGGGGACAGCCAGGGCACCCCAGGGACACCCAGGGCACCCCCAGGGACACCAAGGGGACAGCCAGGGAACCCCAGGGACACCCAGGGCACCCCCAGGGACACCTTGGGGACAGGCAGGGCACCCCCAGGGACACCCAGGGCACCCCGAACGACACCTAGGGGACAGGCAGGGCACACCCAGGGACACCTAGGGGACAGCCAGGGCACCCTAAAGACAGCTAGGTCACCCCCAGGGACACCTAGGGGACAGGCAGGGCACCCCCAGGGACACCGAGGGGAAAGCCAGGGCACCCCCAGGGACACCTAGAGGACAGGCAGGGCACCCCCAGGGCACCCCAGGGACACCCAGGGACACCTAGGGGACAGGCAGGGCATCCCCAGGGACACCCAGGTCACCCCCAGGGACACCTATGGGACAGCCAGGGCACCCCAGGCACACCCAGGGCACCCCCAGGGACACCTAGGGGACAGCCACGGCACACTAGGGACAGCCAGGGCACCCCCAGGGACACCGAGGTGACAGCCCGGGAACCCCCAGAGACACCGAGGGCACAGCCAGGGCACCCTGGGGACACCCAGGGACACCTAGGGGACAGGCAGGGCACCCCAGGGACACCAAGGGGACAGCCAGGGCACCCCCAGGGACACCTAGGGGACAGCCAGGGCACGCCAGGGACACCCAGGGCACCCCCTGGGACACCAAGGGGACAGACAGGGCACCCCCAGGGACACCTAGGGGACAGCCAGGGCACCCCCAGGGACATTTAGGGGACAGCTAGGGCACTCCAGGGACACCCAGGGCACCCCCAGGGACATTTAGGTGACAGCGAGGGCACTCCAGGGACACCCAGGGAACCCCCAGGGACACCTAGGGGACAGGCAGGGAACCCCCAGGGACACCTAGGGCACCCCCAGAGACACCAAGGGGACAGGCAGGGAACCCCCAGGGACACCTAGGGGACAGCCAGGGCACCCCCAGGGACATTTAGGGGACAGCTAGGGCACTCCAGGGACACCCAGGGCACCCCCAGGGACACCTAGGGGACAGCCAGGGCACTCCGAGGGACACCAGGGCACCCCCAGGGACACCTAGGGGACAACCAGGGCACCCTAAGGACAGCCAGGGCACCCCCAGGGACACCAAGGGCACAGCCAGGGCACCCTAGGGACAGCCAGGGCACCCTCAGGGACACCCAGGGCACCCCAAGGGACACCTAAGGGACAGCCAGGGCACCCCAGGGTCACCCAGGGCACCCCAAGGGCCGCCTAGGGGACAGCCAGGGCACCCCGAGGGACACCTAGGGGACAGCCAGGGCACCCCCAGGGACACCTAGAGGACAGGTAGGGCAGCCCCAGGGCACCCCAGGGACACCCAGGGCACCCTCCAGGGACACGTAGGGGACAGCCACGGCACCCCAGGGACAGCTAGGGCACCCCCAGGGACAGCTAGGGGACGCCAGGGCACCCCCAGGGACACCAAGGGGACAACCCGAGCACCCCAAGGACAGCCAGGGCACCCCCAGGGACACCTAGGGGACAGCCAGGGCACTCCAGGGACGCCAAAGGGAAAGCCAGGGCACCCCCAGGGACACCTAGGGGACAGCCAGGGTACCCCAGGGACACCCAGGGCACCCCCAGGGACACCTACGGGACAGCAAGGGCACCCCCAGGGACACCCTGGGCACCCCCAGGGACACCTAGGGGACCTTCAGGGAACCCCAGGGACACGTACGGGTCAGCCAGGGAACCCCAGGGACACCCAGGGCACCCCCAGGGACACCTAGGGGACAGGCAGGGCACCCCCAGGGACACCTAGGGGACAGCCAGGGCACCCCAAGGACACTCAGGGCACCCCCAGGGACACTTAGGGGACAGCCAGGGCACCCCCAGGGACACCTAGGGAACAGCCAGGGCAACCCAGGCACACCCAGGGCACCCCCAGGGACACCTAGGAGACAGCCAGGGCACCCCAGGGACACCTAGATTACAGGGAAGGCAACCCCAGGGACACTTTGGGGACAGCCAGGGCACCCCCTGGGCACCCCAAGGACACTCAGGGCACCCCCAGGGACACCGAGGGGACAGCCAGGGCACTCCAGGGACAGCCAGGGCACCCCCAGGGCGCCCTAGGGACAGCCAGGGCACCCCCAGGGACACCTAGGGGACAGCCAGGGGACCCCCCAGGGACACCTAGGGGACAGCCAGGGCACTCCAGGGTCAGCCAGGGCACCCCCAGGGCACCCCAGGGACACCCAGGGCAGCTCCAGGGACACGTAGGGGACAGCCAGGACACCCCCAGGGACACCTAGGGGACAGCCAGGGCCCCCTCAGGGACACCTAGGGGACAGCCAGGGAACCCCAGGGACACCCTGTGCACCCCCAGGGACAGCCAGGGCACCCCCAGAGACACCGAGAGGACATGCAGGGCACCGCCAGGGACAACTTGGGGACAGCCAGGGTACCCCAGGGACAGCCAGGGCACCCCCAGGGACACCTAGGGGACCTCCAGAGCACACCCAGGGACACCCAGGGCACCCCCAGGGACACCTAGGGGACAGCCAGGGCCCCCCCAGGGACACCTAGGGGACAGCCAGGGCACCCCAAGGACACTCAGGGCACCCCCAGGGACACTTAGGGGACAGCCAGGGCACACCCAGGGACACCTAGGGGACAGCCAGGGCACCCCAGGCACACCCAGGGCACCCCCAGGGACACCTAGGAGACAGCCAGGGCACCCTAGGGACAGCCAGGGCATTCCCAGGGACACCGAGGGAACAGCCATGCCACCCTAGGGACAGCCAGGGCACCCCCAAGGACACCTAGGGGACACGCAGGGAACCCCCAGGGACACCTAGGGAACAGCGAGGGCATCCCCAGGGACACCCAGGACACCCCCAGGGACACCTAGGGGACTTCCAGGGCACCCCCAGGGACACCCAGGGCACCCCCAGGGCCACCTAGGGGACAGCCAGGGCACCCCAGGGACAGCCAGGGCCCCCCCAGGGACACCTAGGGGACAGCCAGGGCACCCCCAGGGACACCGAGGTCACCCCGAGGGACACCTAGGGCACCCCCAGAGACACCGAAGGCACAGCCAGGGCACCCTAGCGACAGCCACGGCACCCCCAGGGACACCTAGGGGTCAGCCAGGGCACCGCCAGGGACACCCAGAAGACAGCGAGGGCAACCCCAGGGACACCTTGAAGACAGCCAGGGCACCTCAGGGACATCCAGGGCACCCCCAGGGACACCTAGGGGACAGGCCGGGCACCCCCAGGGACACCTAGGGGACAGGCAGGGCACCCCCACGGACACTGACGGGACAGCCAGGGCACCCGCAGAGACCCCTAGGGGACAGCCAGGGCACCTCAGGGACAGCCAGGGCACCCCCAGGGACAGCCAGGGCACCCCCAGGGACACCTAGGGGAAAGCCAGGGCACCCCCAGGGACACCTAGGGGACAGACAGGGCACCCCCAGGGACACCAAGGGGACAGCCAGGGCACTCCAGGGACAGCCAGGGCACCCCCAGGGACACCTAGGGGACAGCCAGGGCACTCCAGAGACAGCCAGGGCAACCCCAGGGACACCTAGGGGACAGCCAGGGCACCCGAGGGACAGCCAGAGCACCCCCAGGGACACCAAGGGCACAGCCAGGGCACCCTAGGGACACCCAGCGCACCCCCAGGGACACCTAGGGGACAGCCAGGGCCCCCCCAGGGACAACTAGGGGACAGCCAGGGCACCCCAGGGACACCCAGGGCACCGCCAGGGACACTTCGGAGACAGCCAGGGCACCCCCAGGGACACCTAGGGGACAGACAGGGCACCCCAGGCACACCCAGGGCACCCCCAGGGACACCTAGGGGACAGCCAGGGCACCCTTTGGGACAGCCAGGGCACCCCCAGGGACACCGAGGGCACAGCCATGCCACCCTACGGACAGCCAGGGCACCCTCAAGGACACCTAGGGGACACGCAGGGAACCCCCAGGGACACCTAGGGGACAGCCAGGGCACCCTAGGGACCGCCAGGGCACCCCCAGGGACACGTAGGGCACCCCCAGGGACACGAAGGGGACAGCCAGGGCACCCCAGGGACACGCAGGGCACCCCCAGGGACACCTAGAGGACAGCCAGGGCACCCCCAGTGAAACCTAGGGGACAGCCAGGGCACCCCCAGGGACACCTAGGGGACACCCAGGGCACCCCGAGGGACACCAGGGCACCCCCAGGGACACCTAGGCGACAGCCAGGGCACCCGAGGGACAGCCAGAGCACCCCCAGGGACACCAAGGGCACAGCCAGGGCGCCCTAGGGACACCCAGCGCACCCCCAGGGACACCTAGGGGACAGCCAGGGCAACCCCAGGGACACCCAGGGCACCCCCAAGGACACCTAGAGGACAGCCAGGGCATCCCCAGGGACACCTAGGGGACAGGCAGGGCACTCCAGGGACACCTAGGGGACAGCCAGGGCCCCCCCAGGGACAACTAGGGGACAGCCAGGGCACTCCAGGGAAACCCAGGGCACCTCCAGGGACACCTAGGGGACAGCCAGGGCACCCTAAAGACAGCCAGGGCACCCCCAGGGACACCTAGGGGACAGGCAGGGCACCCCCAGGGACACCGAGGGGAAAGCCAGGGCACCCCCAGGGACACCTAGGGGAAGGCAGGACACCCCCAGGGACACCTAGGGGAAAGCCAGGGCACCCCCAGGGACATTTAGGGGACAGCGAGGGCACTCCAGGGACACCCAGGGCACCCCCAGGGACACCTAGCAGACAGGCCGGGCACCCCCAGGGACACCTAGGGGACAGGCAGGGCACCCCCAGGGACACTGACGGGAAAGCCAGGGCACCCCCAGAGACCCCTAGGGGACAGCCAGGGCCCCCCCAGGGACACCTAGGGGACAGCCAGGGCACCCCAGGGACACCCAGGGCACCCCCAGGGACACCTAGAGAACCGCCAGGGCACCCCCAGGGACACCTAGGAGACAGCCAGGGCACGCCAGGGACACCCAGGGCACCCTCAGGGACCCCTAGGGGAGAGCTAGGGCACCCCCAGGGACACTGAGGGGACAGCCATGGCACCCCAGGGACACCTAGGGCACAGCCAGGGCACCCTAGGGACAGCCAGGGCAGCCCAGGGACACCTACGGCACAGCCAGGGCACTCTCTGGGACACCAAGGACAGCCAGGGCACCCCAAGGTCAGCCAGGGCAGCCCAGGGACACCTAGGGGATAGGCAGGGCACCCCAGGGCAGCCCAGGGACACCCAGGGTACCCCAGGGACACGTAGGGGACCTCCCGGGCACCCCAGGGACACCCAGGGCCCCCCCAGGGACACCTAGGGGACAGCCAGGGCTCCCCCAGGGACACCTAGGGGACAGCCAGGGCTACCCAGGGACACCCAGGGCACCCCCAGGGACACCGAGGGGACAGCCAGGGCACCCTAGGGACAGCCATGGCACCCTAGGGACAGCCAGGGCACCCCCAGAGACACCGAGGGCATAGCCAGGGCACCCTAGGGACAGCCAGGGCACACCTAGGGAATCCTAAGGGACAGGCAGGGTACCCCCAGGGACACTGACGGGACAGCCAGGGCACCCCCAGAGACCCCTAGGGGACAGCCAGGGACCTCCTAGGGACACTCTGGGCACCCCAAGGGACACCTTGGAGTCAGCCAGGGCACCCCAGGGACACCCAGGGCACCCCCAGGGACACGGAGGGGACAGCCAGGGCACCTCCAGGGACAGCCAGGGTACCCCCAGGGACACCCAGGGACAGTCAGGGCACCCCAGGGACACCTAAGTGACAGCCAGGGCACCCCAGGGACATCGAGGGACAGCCAGGAACCGCCTGGGACAGCCAGCTCACCCCCACTGCCGCCTCCATCTCCAGGAGCTATCAAAACCCTCCTCAGGTTCTTTGATGCCTCAAATGGGCCGCCCAAACCTCCCGAATACCCCCCAAAGCACCCAAAGCAGCCCCCAGGACGCCCCCCAGACCCCCCACAACCCAAAAACCCCCTCCACGACAACTCAGGACCCCCAGGATCCCCCCAAATCCGCGCCCCCCTCACCCTGAGGTCCCGTTTGAGCCGCTCCACGTTGCGGACAGGCACCAGCTCATCAAGCCCCAAGCACCAACACCTGCGGGACTGGGATGGACTGAGAGCACTGGGAGGGTGACCAGAGAAACCTGGGATGGACAAAGAGTGGACTGGGATGAACTGGGATGAACTGGCAGGCGTGTGGGGGTCCATGGTGGCCACTCGGTGCCTTACTGGTCTATACTGGGATGGGTCGGATGGCCCCAGGGGAGGGGGTGAGGCCACAATGGTCCAGACTGGGAGGGGAGTCACCATGGCGCCGGAGGCGGAGTCGAGGATACGAGCCAGGCAAGGACACCTAGGGGACAGCCAGGGCAACCCAGGGACACCAGGGCCCCCCCAGAGACACCTAGGGGACAGCCAGGGAACCCCAGGGACACCCTGTACACCCCCAGGGACACCTAGGGGACAGCCAGGGCCCATCCCGGGACACCTAGGGGACAGCCAGGGAACCCCAGGGACACCCTGTGCACGCCCAGGGACACCCAGGGCACACCCAGGGACACCTAGGGGACAGCCAGGGCACCCTAGGGACAGCCAGGGCACCCCCAGGGTCACCGAGGGCACAGCCAGGGCACCCCCAGGGACACCGAGAGGACAGGCAGGGCACCCCCAGGGACACCTTGGGGACAGCCAGGGCACCCCAGGGACAGCGAGGGCACCCCCAGGGACACCCAGGGCACCCCCAGGGACACCTAGGGGACAGCCAGGGCACCCCCAGGGACACCCAGGGCACCCCCAGGGACACCTAGGGGGACAGCCAGGGCACCCCCAGGGACACCAAGGGGACGCCCAGGGACACCTAGGGGACAGCCAGGGCACCCCAGGGACAGCGAGGGCACCCCCAGGGACACCTAGGGGACAGCCAGGGACATCTAGGGGACAGGCAGGGCACCCCCAGGGACACCAAGGGGACAGCAAGGGCACCCCCAGGGACACCTAAGGGACACCCTGGGCACCCCCAGGGACACCAAGGGGACGCCCAGGGACACCTAGGGGACAGCCAGGGCACCCCAGGGACAGCGAGGGCACCCCCAGGGACACCTAGGGGACAGCCAGGGACATCTAGGGGACAGGCAGGGCACCCCCAGGGACACCGAGGGGAAAGCCAGGGCACCCCCAGGGACGCCTAGGGGAAGGCAGGACACCCTCAGTGACACCTAGGGGACAGCCAGGGCACCCCCAGGGACATTTAGGGGACAGCCAGGGCACTCCAGGGACACCCAGGGCACCCCAGGGACACCTCGGGGACAGGCAGGGAACCCCCAGGGACACCTAGGGGACAGGCAGGGCACCCCCAGGGACACTGACGGGACAGCCAGGGCACCCCCAGAGACCCCTAGGAGACAGCCAGGGCACCCCAGGGACACCCAGGGCACCCCCTGGGACTCCAAGGGGACAGACAGGGCACCCCCAGGGACACCGAGGGGAAAGCCAGGGCACCCCCAGGGACACCTAGGGGAAGGCAGGACACCCCAAGGGACACCTAGGGACAGCCAGGGCACCCCCAGGGACATTTAGGGGACAGCTAGGGCACTCCAGGGACACCCAGGGCACCCCCAGGGACATTTAGGTGACAGCCAGGGCACTCCAGGGACACCCAGGGAACGACCAGGGACACCTAGAGGACAGGCAGGGAACCCCCAGGGACACCTAGGGGACAGCCAGGGCACACCCAGGGACACCCAGGGCACCCCCAGGGACACCAAGGGGACAGGCAGGGAACCCCCAGGGACACCTAGGGGATGGCCAGGGCCCCCCCAGGGACACCTAGGGGACAGGCAGGGAACCCCCAGGGCACCCCAGGGACACCCAGGGCACCCCCAGGGACACCAAGGGGACAGCCAGAGCACCGCAAGGACAGCCAGGGCACCCACAGGGACACCTAGGGGACAGCAAGGGCACCCCAGGGTCACCCAGGGCACCCCCAGGGACACGTAGCGGACAGCCAGGGCACCCCAGGGACACCCTGGGCGCCCTCAGGGAAACCTAGGGGACAGCCAGGGCACCCCCCAGGGACACCCAGGGCACCCCCAGGGACACCTAGGGGACAGGCAGGGCACCCCCAGAGACCCCTAGGGGACAGACAGGGCACCCTAGGGACAGCCATGGCACCCCCAGGGACACCGAGGGGACAGGCAGGGAACCCTAGGGACAGCCAGGGCACCCCCAGGGACACCGAGGGCACAGCCAGGGCACCCTGGGGACAGGCAGGGCACCCCCAGGGACACCTAGGGGACAGGAATGGCACCACCCAGGGACACGTAGGGGACAGGCAGGGCACCCCCAGGGACACCTAAGGGACAGCCAGGGCCCCCCCAAGGACACCAAAGGGAAAGGCAGGGCACCCCCAGGGACACCGAGGGGACAGCCACGGCATCCCCAGGGACACGTAGAGGACAGCCATGGCACCCCAGGGACAGCCAGGGCACCCCCAGGGACACCAAGGGGACAGCCAGAGCACCCCAGGGACACCCAGGGCACCCCCAGGGACACCTAGGGGACAGCCAGGGCACCCCCAGGGACACCGAGGGGACAGCCACGGCACCCCCAGAGACACCGAGGGCACAGCCAGGGCACCCTGGGGACAGCCAGGGCACCCCCAGGGACACCTAGGGGACAGGCAGGTCACCCCCAGGGACACCTAGGGGACAGCCAGGGCACCCTAGGGACAGCCAGGGCACACCTAGGGACACCTAGGGGACAGGCCTGGCACCCCCAGGGACACCTAGGGGACAGGCAGGGCACCCCCAAGGCACCCCAGGGACACCCAGGGCACCCCCATGGAAACCTAGGGGACAGCCAGGGCATCCCCTGGGACACCCAGGGCACCCCCAGGGACACCTAGGGGAGAGCCAGCGCACCCCCAGGGACACCTAGGGGAGAGGCAGGGCACCCCCAGGGACACCTAGGGGACAGCCAGGGCACCCCCAGGGACACCTAGGGGAGAGGCAGGGCACCCCCAGGGACACCTAGGGGACAGCCAGGGCACCCCCAGGGACAGCCAGGGCACCCCCAGGGACACCTAGGGGACAGCCAGGGCACCCCGAGGGACACCAGCGCACCCCAAGGGACACCTAGGTGACAACCAGGGCACCCTAGGGACAGCCAGGGCACCCCCAGGGACCCCTAGGGCACAGCCAGGGCACGCCAGGGACAGCCAGGGCACCCCCAGGGACACCAAGGGCACATCCAGAGCACCCCAGGGACAGCCAGGGCACCCCCAGGGACACCGAAGGAACACCCTGGGCACCCCCAGGGACACCAAGGGGACCCCCAGGGACACCTAGGGGACAGGCAGGGCATTCCCAGGGACACTGACGGGACAGCCAGGGCACCCCCAGAGACCCCTAGGGGACAGCCAGGGCACTCCCAGGGACACTCTGGGCACCCACAGGGACACCTAGGGGACAGCCAGGGCATCCCCAGGGACACCTAGGGGACAGGCAGGGCACTCCAGGGACACCTAGGGGACAGCCAGGGCCCCCCCAGGGACAACTAGGGGACAGCCAGGGCACTCCAGGGAAACCCAGGGCACCTCCAGGGACACCTAGGGGACAGCCAGGGCACCCTAAAGACAGCCAGGGCACCCCCAGGGACACCTAGGGGACAGGCAGGGCACCCCCAGGGACACCGAGGGGAAAGCCAGGGCACCCCCAGGGACACCTAGGGGAAGGCAGGACACCCCCAGGGACACCTAGGGGAAAGCCAGGGCACCCCCAGGGACATTTAGGGGACAGCGAGGGCACTCCAGGGACACCCAGGGCACCCCCAGGGACACCTAGCAGACAGGCCGGGCACCCCCAGGGACACCTAGGGGACAGGCAGGGCACCCCCAGGGACACTGACGGGAAAGCCAGGGCACCCCCAGAGACCCCTAGGGGACAGCCAGGGCCCCCCCAGGGACACCTAGGAAACAGCCAGGGCACCCCAGGGACACCCAGGGCACCCCCAGGGACACCTAGAGAACCGCCAGGGCACCCCCAGGGACACCTAGGAGACAGCCAGGGCACGCCAGGGACACCCAGGGCACCCTCAGGGACCCCTAGGGGAGAGCTAGGGCACCCCCAGGGACACTGAGGGGACAGCCATGGCACCCCAGGGACACCTAGGGCACAGCCAGGGCACCCTAGGGACAGCCAGGGCAGCCCAGGGACACCTACGGCACAGCCAGGGCACTCTCTGGGACACCAAGGACAGCCAGGGCACCCCAAGGTCAGCCAGGGCAGCCCAGGGACACCTAGGGGACAGCCAGGGCATCCCCAGGGACACCTAGGGGACAGGCAGGGCACTCCAGGGACACCTAGGGGACAGCCAGGGCCCCCCCAGGGACAACTAGGGGACAGCC
>NW_027095075.1:27500-32500 GCF_029207755.1 Chamaea fasciata | reverse complement strand
GTTGGCGTCCGCGGCCGGCCTTCGGACCTGGCTCGCCCGAGCCCTGGGTGGACCGGCTCTCCTGGGCCGCCCGGCCGAGGCCCTGGCCGCCTCGGCGCCTGTCAGCCTGCTCCTCGCCCTGCCGCCGCTGCCGCTGCGCCGACCGCGTCGACGGGAGAAGAGCCGCGGGCGGGAAAAGTTTGAAAGCGGCGCCAGGGAGGCTGAGGGTGGAGGGCGGGGCGCCCCCAGCCGTCGCCGGGCGGGGGCGGGAGACGGCTGAAGGTGGGGGCGGGAGACGGCTGAAGGGGGCGCCGAGGAAGCCGAGGGTGGAGGGCGGGGTGCCCACCTCGGCCGCTGATGGGCGGCAGCCGCACACAGGGCAGGGGCAGGAGCGGGCTCGGGGCGGGGAGAGAGGGCATGCGACTCTAAGGGTGCCTGCGCACCCGCCTGCCTGCCTGCCTGCCTTCCTGCCTGCCTCTGTGTGTGTGTGTGTGTGTGTGTGTGTGTGTGTGGGCGTGAGGGGGTGTGTGCGTGTGGCAGCACGAGAGGGCGGCATCGGGGCGTGAGCGTGGGGGAAAGGGGGGGCGGGGGGAGGGGCCGTGTGTGTCACCCTGTCCATCTCCGCGAACGCGGGCTTCGTGCCGGCGCCTTCGTGCCGGCCCCGGGCGCCTCGGCCTCGAGCCCCCACGGCCCCCTGGACCCGCGCCGAGGGCCGAAGACCTCTGCGGACCGTGAAAGAACCGGCCGGAAAGCGGCCGCCCGCTTGCCCGCCGCCCCGCCACGGCCTCGGTCGGGGGGGAGGGAGCGTGGAGGGGGGGCGGGGTTCGGGGCCGGGGGCGGGGCGGGGCGGGGCGGGGCGCGGACTGGGGCGGGACGAGGCGGGGCGGGGTGCCGGCGGCGTGGTGCCAGGTTCGGCCCGCACGTCCCTGCTGCCCCTTCCCAGCTGTTTCCCCATAGGTTGTGGTGGGGGGGCGGGGCCGCGTAGAATCCCGGGGGGGAGGGGGTGGGGGGGGGAGGGGGCGGGCGGGCCACGACCTTTTGGCGGCACGGCGTGTCAGTGGGCCGAGGGCCGGGCGGGGCGCAGCCGGCCGGGAGGGCTCTGGGCGGGAAAGGAAATGAATTCCAGTTTGCCGAGAGTATTGTTCCCCAGAAAAGCTTCTTGTCCCGAGCCAGAGGGAGAGCCGTTCTTCCAGCACATGTAAAAAATGAGAAAATAATAAAAAAGAAAGGGGGGAGGGGGGAGAGAGGAGTCGGTCGAAAATAGGTGTTGGTCGCGAGAGAGAGCGGCCTCGTCGGGAGGCCAGGTCTAGCCCGCTCGGGGGCCAGGCGCGGCCGCCGGCCGCCGCCGGAGAGCCCGGCGGGGCGCCGCGGCGGCGACGCGGAGAACAGGTCTAGCCCCGCTCCCGGGGCGGCCCCGGGACGCCGTCTCTACCCGGCTCCGGGGCGGAGAGGCCGGCGGCGGAGAGGTCGCGGCGCCGCGGCGGCGACGCGGAGAACGGGTCTAGCCCCGCTCCCGGGGCGGCCCCGGCCGGCCGGGCCTACCCGGCTCCGGGGCGGTGAGGCCGGCGGCGGGGAGGCCGGCGGGGCGGCCACGGTGGCGACGCGGAGAACAGGTCTAGCCCCGCTCCCGGGGCGGCCCCGGCCGGCCGGGCCTACCCGGCTCCGGGGCGGAGAGGCCGGCGGCGGAGAGGCGGCGGCGGCGGCGGCGGCGGGCGGCGACGCGGAGAACAGGTCTAGCCCCGCTCCCGGAGCGGCCACGGCCGGCCGGGCCTGCCCGGCTCCGGGGCGGAGAGGCCGGCGGCGGAGAGGTGGCGGCGGCGGCGGCGGGCGGCGACGCGGAGAACAGGTCTAGCCCCGCTCCCGGGGCGGCCCCGGCCGGCCGGGCCTACCCGGCTCCGGGGCGGTGAGGCCGGCGGCGGGGAGGCCGGCGGGGCGGCCACGGTGGCGACGCGGAGAACAGGTCTAGCCCCGCTCCCGGGGCGGCCCCGGCCGGCCGGGCCTACCCGGCTCCGGGGCGGAGAGGCCGGCGGCGGAGAGGTGGCGGCGGCGGCGCCGCGGCGACGCGGAGAACAGGTCTAGCCCCGCTCCCGGGGCGGCCCCGGCAGGCCAGGCCGAGCCGGCTCCGGGGCGGAGAGGCCGGCGGCGGAGAGCCGGCGGCGGGCGGCTGCGACGCGGAGAACAGGTCTAGCCCCGCTCCCGGGGCGGCCCCGGCCGGCCGGGCCTACCCGGCTCCGGGGCGGAGAGGCCGGCGGCGGAGAGGTGGCGGCGGCGGCGGCGGCGGGCGGCGACGCGGAGAACAGGTCTAGCCCCGCTCCCGGGGCGGCCCCGGCCGGCCGGGCCTACCCGGCTCCGGGGCGGAGAGGCCGGCGGCGGAGAGGCGGCGGCGGCGGCGGCGGGCGGCGACGCGGGGAACAGGTCTACCCCGCTCCGGGGGTGGCCACGGCAGGCCTGGCCGAGCCGGCCCCGGGGCGGAGAGGCCGGCGGCAGCGGGCGGCGACGCGGAGAACAGGTCTACCCCGCTTCGGGGGCGGCCCCGGCAGGCCTGGCCGAGCCGGCTCCGGGGCGGAGAGGCCGGCGGCAGCGGGCGGCGACGCGGAGAACAGGTCTACCCCGCTTCGGGGGCGGCCCCGGCAGGCCAGGCCGAGCCGGCCCCGGGGCGGGGAGGCCGGCGGCAGCGGGCGGCGACGCGGAGAACAGGTCTACCCCGCTTCGGGGGCGGTCCCGGAAGGCCAGGCCGAGCCGGCTCCGGGGTGGAGAGGCCGGCGGCGGAGAGGTGGCGGCGGCGGCGGCGGGCGGCGACGCGGAGAACAGGTCTAGCCCCGCTTCCGGGGCGGCCCCGGCCGGCCAGGTCTTACCCGGCTCCGGGGCGGGGAGGCCGCCGGCGGAGAGGCCGGCGGGGCGGCCGCGGCGGCGGGCGGCGACGCGGCGACCAGGTCTTCCCCGCTTCGGCTGGACTTTGGCGGATTTCCGCGGGGGGGCCGGGTAGACCTGCTTTCCGCAGCGCGGCTGGAAGTCCACCAAGGGGTCGCTGTTCTCGCCATCCTCCGGTTACGTCTAGGTCGGCGGCGGCGCACGCCGGCGCCGCGCCCCGGTGGCGTCGACTCGACGTCTTGGAGGCGCTCGGGGCCTCGGACCCGTCTGTCCGTCTACTGGGAGCGGGTGTGACGGGCCGCATCCCCGCAGGCTGGTGCAGTGCCTGTGTCCGAGGCGGACGCGAGAGCGGCGGCCGCGCGTGCGGTCGCCGGCGCGAAGGGAGGGAAAAAGAGTGCGCCGCCTGACGCGGGACGAGTCGCGTGGCTCTGTCCCGGTCCCCCCGTCTTGCCCATCGAGAATGGGTACAGAACCGTGTGAGGTACAGAGAGACAAGGGTTGAGAGAGAGAGACAGAGCCCGAGAGGAGGAGAGAAAAGGGCCGCGAGCCGTGTTCCTCTTCGGTCCGGTTGTTGACTTCAGGGGTGGGGCGAGGGCCCTCCCCTCCCCAAAGTGTGTATTCCCTCCGGGGATGGTGGCGGGCGAGGCGGCGGCGCCTCGTCCCTTTTGCTGCCCGGCCTTAAGCCGGCGCCCCGCCCTGCCCGCGGGTGCGTTCTTTTCCGGCCGGCCGTGCTCTTTGCGGTCGGCTGCCGACGGCTCGACGAAGGGTGCGTGACACCGGGGCTCGGCGGTGTCGAGGCCGCCGGGGCCTTTTCTCCCCCGGCCTTTCCCGAGAGCCCCGAGGACGGGCCCGGCTTGCCGAGGTGGCGCCGCCTCGTTCCTCGCGCCTCCCGACTTGTTTTGCCCAGCGTGTGTCGTCCGTGTCGGAAGTGCCGCGGGGACGTGCCGTGGGGCGCGCGGCCTTGCCTCGTCCTGCCCGGTTGCTCCAGGGGCTCGGTGACGGGAGTCGGCCGGCGAGGGGTGCGCGGGGTGGCGGCACCCCGCTCTCCCTCCCTCCCGGAGCCGTGCGTTGTTCGAGACCCCCTTCCTCGGCCTTAAGCCGGGGAGCCCGCGGAGCGGGCCGAGTTTTTCTGCGTGGCTGGCGGCCGGCCGCGGTGGCCGGGCCGCCTCGGCCCTGCGGACCCCGAACCCGACAGAGTGCCCCGAGATACGTCGCGGGCGGGGCGGCGGCGCCCCGCCCTCCCGTCGGGTGGTGACCGGCGCGATCGAGCCGCTAGGCCCGGGCGGCCCGTGGTGTCGGGCCTGCCCCGGCTGCCGTGGCTGCCGGCTCGGGGGCTGGGTTTTGCACGCGGGGTCCGCTTTTTAGGCCTGCGGGCGGAGTGGGGGCCGCCCGCCCGGCTTTTTTTTTTTTTTTTTCTTTCCGTTGTTTTTCTCTCGCGGCCTTAAGCCGCGGCACCGAGAAGCGTGCGCGACGAAGGGTCGTGGGCCGTGCAGGCGAAGGGAAGAGAGAGAGCGAGAAAATGCGGTGGCGGAGGTGTGGAGGAAAGAGAAACGAGAGAGAGCGAGGAGTAAGAGGCGCGGGCCTCGTTTGCCACCCTCTGCCCGGGCCCGCGACCCCCGTGGCTTAGCACGGGTCGCGTTGACGCGCTGCTGTGGGTGCTTTTTGGTTTGTTGTTGTCTTTTTTTTTTTTTTTGTTTTTCCGCCGTCCCCCGGCTTTTCCGGAGGGCAAGCCGATCGCTGCGAGGCGGGCGAAAGCCGGTGGCCCGCGGCGTGGTCGGTGGCGCTTTCTCGCACGCTCGGACGGCGCCCCGTGCCGCCTCGGTCTCGTTGCGCAGCCGCTGTCGGGCGGGGCGGGTGGCGGCACCCCCCGCGCTCCTCCTCCGCTGCGGCCGGGTTGCCGTGTCTGTTGTCCCAGGAAGCGTGGCCGTGGGGCCCGGCGGCCGCTTCTGCGGCCGCCTTCCGTCTGATCGATGAGGCTTTTCGGGTGGCGTCGGAGAGGGCCCCCGGCGGCCCGGCTCTTCCGGGGCTCCCCGTCACGGGGACTCAAGCCACGGCGGTGTCCGGGTGCTCGGGCAGGGCGGTCTCCTTTCCAATTCGCTTCCCGTCGCAGGCGAGGTGTCGCCCCTCCCGCCGCCGGAGGGGCGTCTTTA
>NW_027095075.1:10000-15000 GCF_029207755.1 Chamaea fasciata | reverse complement strand
CCGGCGTCGTTTCCAAGGGGTAGACCTGCTTTCCGCGGCCGGACTTGGTCCCTGGCTGCCGACTGCCACGGGGTAGACCTGCTGTCCGCGACCGGACTTGGTCCCTGGCTGCCGAAGGCCCCCTTGGTAGACCGGCTGTCCGCGGCCGGAGTCGTTTCCTGGGGTAGACCTGCTTCTGTCCGCGGACGGCCTTGGTCCCTGGCTGCCGACGGCCGCGGGGTAGACCTTCTGTCCGCGGCCGGCGTCGTTTCCAAGGGGTAGACCTGCTGTCCGCGGCCGGACTTGGTCCCTGGCTGCCGACTGCCCCGGGGTAGACCAGCTGTCCGCGGCCGGACTTGGTCACTGGCTGCCGGATGCCCCGGGGTAGACCTGCTGTCCGCGGCCGGCCTCGTTTCTTGGGGTAGACCTTCTGTCCGCGGACGGCCTTGGTCCCTGGCTGCCGAAGGCCGCGGGGTAGACCGGCTGTCCGCGGCCGGCGTCGTTTCCAAGGGGTAGACCTGCTGTCCGCGGCCGGACTTGGTCCCTGGCTGCCGACTGCCCCGGGGTAGACCAGCTGTCCGCGGCCGGACTTGGTCACTGGCTGCCGGATGCCCCGGGGTAGACCTGCTGTCCGCGGCCGGCCTCGTTTCTTGGGGTAGACCTTCTGTCCGCGGACGGCCTTGGTCCCTGGCTGCCGAAGGCCGCGGGGTAGACCTGCTGTCCGCGGCCGGCGTCGTTTCCAAGGGGTAGACCTGCTGTCCGCGGCCGGACTTGGTCCCTGGCTGCCGACTGCCCCGGGGTAGACCTGCTGTCCGCGACCGGACTTGGTCCCTGGCTGCCGAAGGCCCCCTTGGTAGACCCGCTGTCCGCGGCCGGAGTCGTTTCCAAGGGGTAGACCTGGTGTCCGCGGCCGGACTTAGTCCCTGGCTGCCGACTGCCCCGGGGTAGACCTTCTGTCCGCGGCCGGCCTCGTTTCTTGGGGTAGACCTTCTGTCCGCGGACGGCCTTGGTCCCTGGCTGCCGAAGGCCGCGGGGTAGACCTGCTGTCCGCGGCCGGCGTCGTTTCCAAAGGGTAGACCTTCTGTCCGCGGCCGGACTTAGTTCCTGGGGTAGACCAGCTGTCCGCGGCCGGAGTTGTTTCCTGGGGTAGACCTGTTGTCGGCGGCAGCACCTGCTCCGTGGCTGCAAATCCCCTGGGTAGACCTGTGTTCCGCCGCCGGCCTTTGGACCTGCCGCTCGGCTCCTGCCCAGACCGGCTGTCCCGGGCCCGAGTCGGGACCCGATGCTCAGATCCCGGGCGGACCCGTGTTCCCCGGCCGACCTTACCCTGGCTAGACCCGTTGGCGTCCGCGGCCGGCCTTCGGACCTGGCTCGCCCGAGCCCTGGGTGGACCGGCTCTCCTGGGCCGCCCGGCCGAGGCCCTGGCCGCCTCGGCGCCTGTCAGCCTGCTCCTCGCCCTGCCGCCGCTGCCGCTGCGCCGACCGCGTCGACGGGAGAAGAGCCGCGGGCGGGAAAAGTTTGAAAGCGGCGCCAGGGAGGCTGAGGGTGGAGGGCGGGGCGCCCCCAGCCGTCGCCGGGCGGGGGCGGGAGACGGCTGAAGGTGGGGGCGGGAGACGGCTGAAGGGGGCGCCGAGGAAGCCGAGGGTGGAGGGCGGGGTGCCCACCTCGGCCGCTGATGGGCGGCAGCCGCACACAGGGCAGGGGCAGGAGCGGGCTCGGGGCGGGGAGAGAGGGCATGCGACTCTAAGGGTGCCTGCGCACCCGCCTGCCTGCCTGCCTGCCTTCCTGCCTGCCTCTGTGTGTGTGTGTGTGTGTGTGTGTGTGTGTGTGGGCGTGAGGGGGTGTGTGCGTGTGGCAGCACGAGAGGGCGGCATCGGGGCGTGAGCGTGGGGGAAAGGGGGGGCGGGGGGAGGGGCCGTGTGTGTCACCCTGTCCATCTCCGCGAACGCGGGCTTCGTGCCGGCGCCTTCGTGCCGGCCCCGGGCGCCTCGGCCTCGAGCCCCCACGGCCCCCTGGACCCGCGCCGAGGGCCGAAGACCTCTGCGGACCGTGAAAGAACCGGCCGGAAAGCGGCCGCCCGCTTGCCCGCCGCCCCGCCACGGCCTCGGTCGGGGGGGAGGGAGCGTGGAGGGGGGGCGGGGTTCGGGGCCGGGGGCGGGGCGGGGCGGGGCGGGGCGCGGACTGGGGCGGGACGAGGCGGGGCGGGGTGCCGGCGGCGTGGTGCCAGGTTCGGCCCGCACGTCCCTGCTGCCCCTTCCCAGCTGTTTCCCCATAGGTTGTGGTGGGGGGGCGGGGCCGCGTAGAATCCCGGGGGGGAGGGGGTGGGGGGGGGAGGGGGCGGGCGGGCCACGACCTTTTGGCGGCACGGCGTGTCAGTGGGCCGAGGGCCGGGCGGGGCGCAGCCGGCCGGGAGGGCTCTGGGCGGGAAAGGAAATGAATTCCAGTTTGCCGAGAGTATTGTTCCCCAGAAAAGCTTCTTGTCCCGAGCCAGAGGGAGAGCCGTTCTTCCAGCACATGTAAAAAATGAGAAAATAATAAAAAAGAAAGGGGGGAGGGGGGAGAGAGGAGTCGGTCGAAAATAGGTGTTGGTCGCGAGAGAGAGCGGCCTCGTCGGGAGGCCAGGTCTAGCCCGCTCGGGGGCCAGGCGCGGCCGCCGGCCGCCGCCGGAGAGCCCGGCGGGGCGCCGCGGCGGCGACGCGGAGAACAGGTCTAGCCCCGCTCCCGGGGCGGCCCCGGGACGCCGTCTCTACCCGGCTCCGGGGCGGAGAGGCCGGCGGCGGAGAGGTCGCGGCGCCGCGGCGGCGACGCGGAGAACGGGTCTAGCCCCGCTCCCGGGGCGGCCCCGGCCGGCCGGGCCTACCCGGCTCCGGGGCGGTGAGGCCGGCGGCGGGGAGGCCGGCGGGGCGGCCACGGTGGCGACGCGGAGAACAGGTCTAGCCCCGCTCCCGGGGCGGCCCCGGCCGGCCGGGCCTACCCGGCTCCGGGGCGGAGAGGCCGGCGGCGGAGAGGCGGCGGCGGCGGCGGCGGCGGGCGGCGACGCGGAGAACAGGTCTAGCCCCGCTCCCGGAGCGGCCACGGCCGGCCGGGCCTGCCCGGCTCCGGGGCGGAGAGGCCGGCGGCGGAGAGGTGGCGGCGGCGGCGGCGGGCGGCGACGCGGAGAACAGGTCTAGCCCCGCTCCCGGGGCGGCCCCGGCCGGCCGGGCCTACCCGGCTCCGGGGCGGTGAGGCCGGCGGCGGGGAGGCCGGCGGGGCGGCCACGGTGGCGACGCGGAGAACAGGTCTAGCCCCGCTCCCGGGGCGGCCCCGGCCGGCCGGGCCTACCCGGCTCCGGGGCGGAGAGGCCGGCGGCGGAGAGGTGGCGGCGGCGGCGCCGCGGCGACGCGGAGAACAGGTCTAGCCCCGCTCCCGGGGCGGCCCCGGCAGGCCAGGCCGAGCCGGCTCCGGGGCGGAGAGGCCGGCGGCGGAGAGCCGGCGGCGGGCGGCTGCGACGCGGAGAACAGGTCTAGCCCCGCTCCCGGGGCGGCCCCGGCCGGCCGGGCCTACCCGGCTCCGGGGCGGAGAGGCCGGCGGCGGAGAGGTGGCGGCGGCGGCGGCGGCGGGCGGCGACGCGGAGAACAGGTCTAGCCCCGCTCCCGGGGCGGCCCCGGCCGGCCGGGCCTACCCGGCTCCGGGGCGGAGAGGCCGGCGGCGGAGAGGCGGCGGCGGCGGCGGCGGGCGGCGACGCGGGGAACAGGTCTACCCCGCTCCGGGGGTGGCCACGGCAGGCCTGGCCGAGCCGGCCCCGGGGCGGAGAGGCCGGCGGCAGCGGGCGGCGACGCGGAGAACAGGTCTACCCCGCTTCGGGGGCGGCCCCGGCAGGCCTGGCCGAGCCGGCTCCGGGGCGGAGAGGCCGGCGGCAGCGGGCGGCGACGCGGAGAACAGGTCTACCCCGCTTCGGGGGCGGCCCCGGCAGGCCAGGCCGAGCCGGCCCCGGGGCGGGGAGGCCGGCGGCAGCGGGCGGCGACGCGGAGAACAGGTCTACCCCGCTTCGGGGGCGGTCCCGGAAGGCCAGGCCGAGCCGGCTCCGGGGTGGAGAGGCCGGCGGCGGAGAGGTGGCGGCGGCGGCGGCGGGCGGCGACGCGGAGAACAGGTCTAGCCCCGCTTCCGGGGCGGCCCCGGCCGGCCAGGTCTTACCCGGCTCCGGGGCGGGGAGGCCGCCGGCGGAGAGGCCGGCGGGGCGGCCGCGGCGGCGGGCGGCGACGCGGCGACCAGGTCTTCCCCGCTTCGGCTGGACTTTGGCGGATTTCCGCGGGGGGGCCGGGTAGACCTGCTTTCCGCAGCGCGGCTGGAAGTCCACCAAGGGGTCGCTGTTCTCGCCATCCTCCGGTTACGTCTAGGTCGGCGGCGGCGCACGCCGGCGCCGCGCCCCGGTGGCGTCGACTCGACGTCTTGGAGGCGCTCGGGGCCTCGGACCCGTCTGTCCGTCTACTGGGAGCGGGTGTGACGGGCCGCATCCCCGCAGGCTGGTGCAGTGCCTGTGTCCGAGGCGGACGCGAGAGCGGCGGCCGCGCGTGCGGTCGCCGGCGCGAAGGGAGGGAAAAAGAGTGCGCCGCCTGACGCGGGACGAGTCGCGTGGCTCTGTCCCGGTCCCCCCGTCTTGCCCATCGAGAATGGGTACAGAACCGTGTGAGGTACAGAGAGACAAGGGTTGAGAGAGAGAGACAGAGCCCGAGAGGAGGAGAGAAAAGGGCCGCGAGCCGTGTTCCTCTTCGGTCCGGTTGTTGACTTCAGGGGTGGGGCGAGGGCCCTCCCCTCCCCAAAGTGTGTATTCCCTCCGGGGATGGTGGCGGGCGAGGCGGCGGCGCCTCGTCCCTTTTGCTGCCCGGCCTTAAGCCGGCGCCCCGCCCTGCCCGCGGGTGCGTTCTTTTCCGGCCGGCCGTGCTCTTTGCGGTCGGCTGCCGACGGCTCGACGAAGGGTGCGTGACACCGGGGCTCGGCGGTGTCGAGGCCGCCGGGGCCTTTTCTCCCCCGGCCTTTCCCGA
>NW_027095075.1:2500-5000 GCF_029207755.1 Chamaea fasciata | reverse complement strand
ACGCCCGAGAAGCCTTCGGGGATCGGAGAAGGAGGCGGCTCCTCCGGCCCTTCCCGCACCGGGGAGTGGGGGCTGGTGGGTGGTGGGTGGCTTTCGCCGCCCGGCGAAATCCCCCGCCCCCCCATCCTCCCGCTCTCGGCCGAACGGGCCCCCGCCGCTGGCGCGGAAGAGGAGAGGGGCTCCCGGGCCTCCGGGCGTTCCGGGTCGCGCTTGCGGGCGCGCGAGGTTCTCGGGCGGCCGGGCCGCGTCCCCGCTCCGGCGGGGCGGCCCGAGCCGCGGCCGTCGTCTCGGGCGCGGTGCCGGGTTACTGAGGGGAACCCCGGGGTCCCGAGACGGACGCCGCGGCGAAGGCGGCGGATGTCGGGCGCGCCCCCGCCGGCGGACGCTCCCCCGAGGGCGGCAGTGGGGGAGGCACCCCGGCGGGGCCATGCAGGTCGTTTCCCTCGCCCCAGGGCCAGGTACCTAGCGCTCCGCGTCTCGGCGGTCCGCCGGTCTCCTCGCCTCGGCGTCGCCAAACGCCGAAGGAAGCCGGGGGGGCCGAAAGGCCGCCGAGCCCGGGCGGAGGTTCAAAGACTCGGGCGGTTCGGCGCGGGCCCGCCGCCGGCGGCGGCGGCGGCGGTGGCGACGGCGGCGGCGGCGGCGGCAGGTGTGCCGGGCGGTGGCGCGGGCGCCCTCGAAGGGGTGGGGAGCCACTCCCGCCGATCCCCTGCGGCGGCGCGTTCCGTTGCGACCGGCCGCACCTCCTGGTCGTCGTCGTCGTCGTCGTTGCCGCCGTCGTCCCGCCGCGCGCGCGGGGCCAACCCGCGCCGCGCCGGGGAGGGGCGCCCTGCCCCCCCCTCTCCGCGGCCCGGCCTCGGCGGAGAGGCCGCGGCGCGTGGCCGGGTCGGCCGCGGGGCCGGACCCCGCCCCCCCGCCTCGAATGCGGGCGCGACTGCCGGCGGAGGGCGCGTGCCCTCCGCCTTGCCTCAGCTGCGGGGTTTGGGCCGCCGGAGCCCGCCGCGCTCCCTTTCCTCGGCCGCCGCCGCGGCGGCGTCGCGTCGCGGCGCCGCTTCGGGCGCGGCGGCGCCTCTCCCCTCGACGGCCTTCCTTCTCCCGGAAGGCGCCGGCGGCGCCGCCCGCCGGCCGTCCTTGGCTCGGCCGCTGGCCCGCCCGGGCGAGCGCTCTGCCCGGTCCCTCCGTGGCCGGACGCCGACGAGTGCACGGCGACCCCGCGGCCGAGCGGCGGCGTCGCCGCTCGGCGGGTGTCCCCCCTCCGGGGGGACGGTCGGCCGCAAGGCGCCCGCCGTCGCCTGCGGCGGTCCCGGCCCGGGCCCCGCCCGTCGCTTCCCCGTCGCCCTTTCCCGGGCCGCGCGCGGGCCGAACGGAAGGCGGTGCGGGCGGCCGCGGGGGCGCGCACCCGCCCGTTCTCTGAGCGGAAGCGAGGAGGGCGGGCGTTGCCCCCCCGGGCTCGGCCCCGTCACGCCTTCCGCCGGGCGCGTGCCCCGCGGAACAGGGGGTTCCCGGCGGCGCGAAGAGGCGGGGGGCGGTCCCGGGAGTGCGGCCGCAGAGGCGGCGGGTCTGCCGCCCGGCAGGCCCCGGGCGCCCGCGGTGCCGGCTCGGGACGCGGCGGCGCCTCGCCTCCGGCGCCGGCGCCGGCGGCGGAGCGCGGCCGGCAGAGGCGCCGGCCTCGCGGCGGGAGCGGTCCCGCCGGGGGCGCGTCGGCGAGGCGGCGGTCGCCGCGCGTCGTTCTCGGGCGTCGTAAGGCCGCTGGGGAGAGCGGGTCGGCCGCGTCTCCGGGGCGGCGGCGCGGCGCGAGTCCGCGGAGCGGTCGAGGGGAAAAGGGAAAAAGCGCGAGCGGGGGCCGACGGCCGCGCCCCCGGCTCAGGTGAGCGCGTCGTCCCGTGAAAGTGGCCGGGCGGGGCGCCGCGCCCCCGCGGTCCGGCGCGCGCCGCGCGGCGCGCCCTCCGTGCGGAGACCGGGCCGAGCCCGGGCGCCTGGGCCGCCTCCGAAGGTCCTCGCGCGTAGGCGGCGTCTCCCCTCGCGGGGGGAGGCGGTCGGGGGCGCGGGCCTCCCCGCCTTTCGGCCGGCCGGCCTTCGGACCGTTTCGTGCGGGGGGGGCGTTTCCCCCCCCCTCCTCCTCCTTTTCCTCCGTTCACGTGTGCCGGTACGGTTCGGAGCGAGGCGCGCCGCCACGGCGTCCTCGCCGCAAGCGAAAAAGGGGGCCGCTTCACGCGAGCGGTCCCGGCCCCTCCGCGCGCGCGGGGTCGGTGCCGAAAGCCAGACAACTCTTAGCGGTGGATCACTCGGCTCGTGCGTCGATGAAGAACGCAGCTAGCTGCGAGAATTAATGTGAATTGCAGGACACATTGATCATCGACACTTCGAACGCACTTGCGGCCCCGGGTTCCTCCCGGGGCTACGCCTGTCTGAGCGTCGCTTGACGATCAATCGCCGTCCCGGGGGGGCTCACCCCGGCGGCGCGGCTGGGGTCGCCTCGCAGGCCCGTCGTCCGCGGCGGCCG
>NW_027095074.1:0-36137 GCF_029207755.1 Chamaea fasciata | reverse complement strand
GTGCCCTGGCTGTCCCCTAGGTGGCCCTGGGGGTGCCCTGGGTGTCCCCTGGGGGTGCCCTGGAGGTCCCCTAGGTGTCCTTGGGGGTGCCCTGGCTGTCCCTGGGGTGCCCTGGCTGTCCCCATGGTGTCCCTGGGGGGTGCCCTGCCTGTCCTCTCGGTGTCCCTGGGGGGTGCCCCTGGCTGTGCCCTCGGTGTCCCTGGGGGTGCCCTGGCTGTCCCTAGCGTGCCTTGGCTGTCCCCTAGGTGTCCCGGGGGGGGCCCTGGCTGTCCCCTAGGTGTCCCTGGGGGGTGCACAGGGTGTCCCTGGGGTTCCCTGGCTGTCCCCTAGGTGTCCCTGGGGGGGCCCTGGTGTCCCTGCATTGCCCTGGCTGTCCCCCTAGGTGTCCCTGGGCGTGCCCGGCCTGTCCCCTAGGTGTCCCCTGAAGGTGCCCTGGGTGTCCCTGGAGTGCCCTGGCTGTTCCCTAAATGTCCCTGGGGGTGCCCTGGCTGTCCCCTAGGTGTCCCCTGGGGGTGTCCTGCCTTCCCCTAGGTGTCCCTGGGGGTGCCCTGGCTTTCCCCTCGGTGTCCCTGGGGGTGCCCTGCCTGTCCACTAGGTGTCCCTGGGGGTGCCCTGGCTGTCTTTAGGGTGCCCTGGCTGTCCCCTAGGTGTCCCTGGGGGTGCCCTTGGTTTCCCTGGAGTGCCCTGGCTGTCCCCTAGGTGTCCCTGGGGATGCCCTGGCTGTCTCTGGAGTGCCCTGGCTGTCCCCTAGGTGTCCCTGGGTGTGCCCTGGCTGTCCCCTAGGTGTCCCTGGGGGTGCCCTTGGTGTCCCTGGGGGGGGCCCTGGCTGTCCCCTAGGGGTCTCTGGGGGTGCCTTGCCTGTCCCCTAGGTGTCCCTGGGGAGTGCCCTGGCTGTCCTCTAGGTGTCCCTGGGAGTGCCCTGGGTATCCCTGGGGATGCCCTGGCTGTCCCTCTAGGTGTCCCTGGGGGTGGCCTGGGTGTCCCTGGGGGATGCCCTGGCTGTCCCGTAGGTGTCCCCTGGCGTGGCCCTGGCTGTCCCTAGGGTGCCCTGGCTGTGCCCTTGGTGTCCCTGGGGGTGCTCTGGCTGTCCCTCGGGTGCCCTGGCTGTCCCCTAGGTGTCCCTGGGGGTGCCCTGGCTGTCTCTGGAGTGCCCTGGCTGTCCCCTAGGTGTCCCTGGGGGTGCCCTGGCTGTCCCGTCAGTGTCCCTGCGAGTGCCCTGGCTGTCTTCTAGGTGTCCCTGGGGCTGCCCTGGGCGTCCCCTAGGTGTCCCTGGGGGTGCCCTGGCTGTCCCTAGGGTGCCCTGGCTGTGCCCTCGGTGTCTCTGGGGGTGCCCTAGGTGTCCCTGGGGGGTGACCTCGGTGTCCCTGGGGGTGCCCTGGCTGTCCCCTAGGTGTCCCTGGGGAAGCCCTGGGTGTGCCTGGGGTGCCCCTTGCTGTCCCCCTAGGTGTCCCTGGAGGGGCCCTGGGTGTCCCTGGGGTGCCCTGGCTGTCCCCTAGGTGGCCCTGGGGGTGCCCCTGGGTGTCCCTGGGGGTGCCCTGGAGGTCCCCTAGGTGTCCCTGGGGGTGCCCTGGGTGTCCCTGGTGTGCCCTGGCTGTCCCCAAGGTGTCCCTGTGGGTGCCCCAAAGTGTCCCTGGGAGTGCCCTGGCTGTCCCCCTAGGGGTCTCTGGGGGTGCCCCTGGCTGTCCCGTCAGTGGCCCTGGGGGTGCCCTGCCTGTCCCCTAGAGTGTCCCTGGGGTTCCCCCTGGTGTTCCTGGGGGTGCCCAGGGTGTTCCTTAGGTGTCCCTGGGGGTGCCCTGGCTGTCCCTGGGGTGCTCTGGATGTCCCCTTGGTGTCCCTGGGGGTGCCCTGGCTGTCCCTAGAATGCCCTGGCTGTGCCCTAGGTGTCCCTGGGGGTGCCCTGGCTGTCCCTAGGGTGCCCCTGGCTGTCACCTAGGTGTCCCTTGGGGTGCCCCTGGCTGTCCCCTAGGTGTCCCTGGGGGTGCCCTGCCTCTCCCCTAGGTGTCCCTGGGGGTGCCCTGGCTGTCCCCTAGGTGTCCCTGGGGGTGCCCTGGGTGTCCCTGGGGGTGCCCTGGCTGTCCCCTAGGTGTCCCTGGGGGTGCCCTGGGTGTCCCCTGGGGGTGCCCTGGAGGTCCCCTAGGTGTCCCTGGGGGTGCCCTGGCTGTCCCTGGGGTGCCCTGGCTGTCCCCCAAGGTGTCCCTGTGGGTGCCCAAAGTGTCCCTGGGAGTGCCCTGGCTGTCCGCTAGGGGTCTCTGGGGGTGCCCTGGCTGTCCCGTCAGTGTCCCTGGGGGTGCCCTGCCTGTCCCCTAGGTGTCCCTGGGGGTCCCCTTGGTGTCCCTGGGGGTGCCCAGGGGTGTTCCTTAGGTGTCCCTGGGGGGTGCCCTGGCTGTCCCTGGGGTGCTCTGGATGTCCCCTTGGTGTCCCTGGGGGTGCCCTGGCTGTCCCTAGGGTGCCCTGGCTGTCACCTAGGTGTCCGTTGGGGGTGCCCTTGCTGTCCCCTAGGTGTCCCTGGGGGTTCCCTGCCTCTTCCCTCGGTGTCCCCTGGGGGTGCCCTGGCTGTCTCCTAGGTGTCCCTGGGGGGTGCCCTGGCTGTCCCCTTGGTGTCCCTGGGGGTGCCCTGGGTGTCCCTGGGGGTGCCCTCGCTGTCCCTGGGGTGCCCTGGCTGTCCCCTAGGTGGCCCTGGGGGTGCCCTGGGTGTCCCTGGGGGTGCCCTGGAGGTCCCCTAGGTGTCCCTGGGGGTGCCCTGGCTGTCCCTGGGGTGCCCCTGGATGTCCCCACGGTGTCCCTGGGGGGTGCCCTGCCTGTCCTCTCGGTGTCCCTGGGGGTGCCCCTGGCTGTCCCTAGCGTGCCTTGGCTGTCCCCTAGGTGTCCCCGGGGGGGGCCCTGGCTGTCCCCCTAGGTGTCCCTGGGGGTGCACAGGGTGTCCCTGGGGTTCCCTGGCTGTCCCCTAGGTGTCCCTGGGGGGGCCCTGGTGTCCCTGCGTTGCCCTGGCTGTCCCCTAGGTGTCCTTGCCTGGCTCGTATCCTCGACTCTGCCTCCGGCGCCATGGTGACTCCCCTCCTAGTCTGGACCATTGTGGCCTCACCCCCTCCCCTGGGGCCATCCGACCCATCCCAGTATAGACCAGTAAGGCACCGAGTGGCCACCATGGACCCCCACACGCCTGCCAGTTCATCCCAGTTCATCCCAGTCCACTCTTTGTCCATCCCAGGTTTCTCTGGTCACCCTCCCAGTGCTCTCAGTCCATCCCAGTCCCGCAGGTGTTGGTGCTTGGGGCTTGATGAGCTGGTGCCTGTCCGCAACGTGGAGCGGCTCAAACGGGACCTCAGGGTGAGGGGGGGCGCGGATTTGGGGGGATCCTGGGGGTCCTGAGTTGTCGTGGAGGGGGGTTTTTGGGTTGTGGGGGGTCTGGGGGGCGTCCTGGGGGCTGCTTTGGGTGCTTTGGGGGGGTATTCGGGAGGTTTGGGCGGCCCATTTGAGGCATCAAAGAACCTGAGGAGGGTTTTGATAGATCCTGGAGGTGGAGGGGGCCGTGGGGGTGAGCTGGCTGTCCCAGGGGGTTCCTGGCTGTCCCTCGATGTCCCTGGTGTGCCCTGGCTGTCACTTAGGTGTCCCTCGGGGTGCCCCTGGCTGTCCCTAGGGTGCCCTGGCGGTCCCCTAGGTGTCCCTGGGGTGCCCTGACTGTCCCTAGGTGTCCCCTGGGGGTACCCTGGCTGTCCCTGGAGGTGCCCTGCCTTTCCCCTAGGTGTCCCTGGGGGTGTCCTGCCTTGCCCTAGGTGTCCCCTGGGAGTGCCCTAGCTGTCCCCTCCGTGTCCCTGGGGGGTGCCCTGGGTTTCCCCTGGGGTGCCCTGGCTGACCCCAAGGTGTCCTTGGGGTGCCCAGAGTGTACCTAGGAGGTCCCTGGCTGTCCCCCTAGGGGTCTCTGGGGGTGCCCTGGCTGTCCCTAGGGTGCCCTGGCTGTGCCCTCGGTGTCTCTGGGGGGTGCCCTGGCTGTCCCTAGGGTGCCCTGGCTGTCCCCTCGGTGTCCCTGGGGGTGCCCTGGGTGTCCCTGGGGGTGCCCTGGCTGTCCCCTAGGTGTCCCTGGGGGTGCCCTGGCTGTCTCTGGAGTGCCCCTGGCTGTCCCCTAGGTGTCCCTGGGGGTGCCCTGGCTGTCCCCGTCAGTGTCCCTGGGAGTGCCCTGGCTGTCTTCTAGGTGTCCCTGGGGGTGCCCTGGGTGTCCCCTAGGTGTCCCTGGGGGTGCCCTGGCTGTCCCTAGGGTGCCCTGGCTGTGCCCTCGGTGTCTCTGGGGGTGCCCTAGGTGTCCCCTGGGGGTGACCTCGGTGTCCCTGGGGGGTGCCCTGGCTGTCCCCTAGGTGTCCCTGGGGGAGCCCTGGGTGTGCCTGAGGTGCCCTGGCTGTCCCCTAGGTGTCCCTGGGGGGGCCCTGGGTGTCCCTGGGGTGCCCTGGCTGTCCCCTAGGTGGCCCTGGGGGTGCCCTGGGTGTCCCTGGGGGTGCCCAGGGTGTTCCTTAGGTGTCCCTGGGGGTGCCCTGGCTGTTTCTGGGGTGCCCTGGCTGTCCCCTAGGTGTCCCTGGGGGTGCCCTGGGTGTCCCTGGGGGTGCCCTCTCGCTGTCCCTGGGGTGCCCTGGCTGTCCCCTAGGTGGCCCTGGGGGTGCCCTGGGTGTCCCTGGGGGTGGCCCTGGAGGTCCCCTAGGTGTCCCTAGAGGGTGCCCTGGCTGTCCCTGGGGGTGCCCTGGCTGTCCCCAAGGTGTCCCTGTGGGTGCCCAAAGTGTCCCTGGGAGTGCCCTGGCTGTCCCCTAGGGGTCTCTGGGGGTGCCCTGGCTGTCACGTCAGTGTCCCTGGATGTCCCCTTGGTGTCCCTGGGGGTGCCCTGGCTGTCCCTAGGGTGCCCTGGCTGTCACCTAGGTGTCCCTTGGGGTGCCCTGGCTGTCCCCTGGGTGTCCCTGGGGGTGCCCTGCCTCTCCCCCTCGGTGTCCCTGGGGGTGCCCTGGCTGTCCCCCTAGGTGTCCCCTGGGGGTGCCCTGGGTGTCCCTGGGAGTGCCCCTGGCTGTCCCCTAGGTGTCCCCTGGGGGTGCCCTGGGGTGTCCCTGGGGGTGCCCCTCGCTGTCCCTGGGGTGCCCTGGCTGTCCTCTAGGTGGCCCTGGGGGTGCCCTGGGTGTCCCTGGGGGTGCCCTGGAGGTCCCCTAGGTGTCCCTGGGGGTGCCATGGCTGTCCCTGGGGTGCCCTGGCTGTCGCCAAGGTGTCCCTGGGGGTGCCCTGCCTGTCCTCTCGGTGTCCCTGGGGGTGCCCTGGCTGTGCCCTCGGTTTCCCTGGGGATGCCCTGGCTGTCCCTAGGGTGCCTTGGCTGTCCCCTAGGTGTCCCGGGGGGGGGCCCTGGGTGTCCCTGGGCGTGCACAGGGTGTCCCTGGGGTTGCCTGGCTGTCCCCTAGGTGTCCCGGAGGGGGCCCTGGCTGTCCCCTAGGTGTCCTTGGGGGTGCACAGGGTGTCCGTGGGGTTCCCTGGCTGTCCCCTAGGTGTCCCTGGGGGGGCCCTGGTGTCCCTGGGTTGCCCTGGCTGTCCCCTAGGTGTCCCTGGGGGTCCCCTTGGTGTCTCTGGGGTGTGCCCAGGGTGTTCCTTAGGTGTCCCTGGGGGTGCCCCTGGCTGTCCCTGGGATGCTCTGGATGTCCCCTTGGTGTCCCTGGGGGTGCCCTGGCTGTCCCTAGGGTGCCCTGGATGTGCCCTAGGGGGCCCTGGGGGGCCCTGGCTGTCCCTAGGGTGCCCTGGCTGTCACCTAGGTGTCCGTTGGGGTGCCCTTGCTGTCCCCTAGGTGTCCCTGGGGGTTCCCTGCCTCTTCCCTCGGTGTCCCTGGGGGTGCCCTGGCTGTCTCCTAGGTGTCCCTGGGGGTGCCCTCGCTGTCCCTGGGGTGCCCTGGCTGTCCCCTAGGTGGCCCTGGGGGTGCCCTGGGTGTCCCTGGGGGTGCCCTGGAGGTCCCCTAGGTGTCCTTGGGGGTGCCCTGGCTGTCCCTGGGGTGCCCTGGCTGTCCCCATGGTGTCCCTGGGGGTGCCCTGCCTGTCCTCTCGGTGTCCCTGGGGGTGCCCTGGCTGTGCCCTCGGTGTCCCTGGGGGTGCCCTGGCTGTCCCTAGCGTGCCTTGGCTGTCCCCTAGGTGTCCCGGGGGGGGCCCTGGCTGTCCCCTAGGTGTCCCTGGGGGTGCACAGGGTGTCCCTGGGGTTCCCTGGCTGTCCCCTAGGTGTCCCTGGGGGGGCCCTGGTGTCCCTGCATTGCCCTGGCTGTCCCCTAGGTGTCCCTGGGCGTGCCCGGCCTGTCCCCTAGGTGTCCCTGAAGGTGCCCTGGGTGTCCCTGGAGTGCCCTGGCTGTTCCCTAAATGTCCCTGGGGGTGCCCTGGCTGTCCCCTAGGTGTCCCTGGGGGTGTCCTGCCTTCCCCTAGGTGTCCCTGGGGGTGCCCTGGCTTTCCCCTCGGTGTCCCTGGGGGTGCCCTGCCTGTCCACTAGGTGTCCCTGGGGGTGCCCTGGCTGTCTTTAGGGTGCCCTGGCTGTCCCCTAGGTGTCCCTGGGGGTGCCCTTGGTTTCCCTGGAGTGCCCTGGCTGTCCCCTAGTTGTCCCTGGGGGGGCCCCTGGCTGTCCCCTAGGTGTCCCTGGGGGGGCCCTGCCTGTCCCCTAGGTGTCCCTGGGGGTGCCCTGGCTGTCCTCTAGGTGTCCCTGGGAGTGCCCTGGGTATCCCTGGGGATGCCCTGGCTGTCCCCTAGGTGTCCCTGGGGGTGCGCTGGGTGTCCCTGGGGGGGCCCTGGCTGTGCCCTAGGTGTCCCTGGCGTTGCCCTGGCTGTCCCTAGAGTGCCCTGGCTGTGCCCTTTGTGTCCCTGGGGGTGCTCTGGCTGTCCCTCGGGTGCCCTGGCTGTCCCCTAGGTGTCCCTGGGGATGCCCTGGCTGTCTCTGGAGTGCCCTGGCTGTCCCCTAGGTGTCCCTGGGTGTGCCCTGGCTGTCCCCTAGGTGTCCCTGGGGGTGCCCTTGGTGTCCCTGGGGGGGCCCTGGCTGTCCCCTAGGGGTCTCTGGGGGTGCCTTGCCTGTCCCCTAGGTGTCCCTGGGGGTCCCCTAGCTGTCCTCTAGGTGTCCCTGGGAGTGCCCTGGGTATCCCTGGGGATGCCCTGGCTGTCCTCTAGGTGTCCCTGGGGGTGGCCTGGGTGTCCCTGGGGATGCCCTGGCTGTCCCGTAGGTGTCCCTGGCGTGGCCCTGGCTGTCCCTAGGGTGCCCTGGCTGTGCCCTTGGTGTCCCTGGGGGTGCTCTGGCTGTCCCTCGGGTGCCCTGGCTGTCCCCTAGGTGTCCCTGGGGGTGCCCTGGCTGTCTCTGGAGTGCCCTGGCTGTCCCCTAGGTGTCCCTGGGGGTGCCCTGGCTGTCCCGTCAGTGTCCCCTGCGAGTGCCCTGGCTGTCTTCTAGGTGTCCCTGGGGCTGCCCTGGGCGTCCCCTAGGTGTCCCTGGGGGTGCCCTGGCTGTCCCTAGGGTGCCCTGGCTGTGCCCTCGGTGTCTCTGGGGGTGCCCTAGGTGTCCCTGGGGGTGACCTCGGTGTCCCTGGGGGTGCCCTGGCTGTCCCCTAGGTGTCCCTGGGGAAGCCCTGGGTGTGCCTGGGGTGCCCTTGCTGTCCCCTAGGTGTCCCTGGAGGGGCCCTGGGTGTCCCTGGGGTGCCCTGGCTGTCCCCTAGGTGGCCCTGGGGGTGCCCTGGGTGTCCCTGGGGGTGCCCTGGAGGTCCCCTAGGTGTCCCTGGGGGTGCCCTGGGTGTCCCTGGTGTGCCCTGGCTGTCCCCAAGGTGTCCCTGTGGGTGCCCAAAGTGTCCCTGGGAGTGCCCTGGCTGTCCCCTAGGGGTCTCTGGGGGTGCCCTGGCTGTCCCGTCAGTGGCCCTGGGGGTGCCCTGCCTGTCCCCTAGGTGTCCCTGGGGTTCCCCCTGGTGTTCCTGGGGGTGCCCAGGGTGTTCCTTAGGTGTCCCTGGGGGTGCCCTGGCTGTCCCTGGGGTGCTCTGGATGTCCCCCTTGGTGTCCCTGGGGGTGCCCTGGCTGTCCCTAGAATGCCCTGGCTGTGCCCTAGGTGTCCCTGGGGGTGCCCTGGCTGTCCCTAGGGTGCCCTAGCTGTCACCTAGGTGTCCCTTGGGGTGCCCTGGCTGTCCCCTAGGTGTCCCTGGGGGTGCCCTGCCTCTCCCCTAGGTGTCCCTGGGGGTGCCCTGGCTGTCCCCTAGGTGTCCCTGGGGGTGCCCTGGGTGTCCCTGGGGGTGCCCTGGCTGTCCCCTAGGTGTCCCTGGGGGTGCCCTGGGTGTCCCTGGGGGTGCCCTGGAGGTCCCCTAGGTGTCCCTGGGGGTGCCCTGGCTGTCCCTGGGGTGCCCTGGCTGTCCCCAAGGTGTCCCTGTGGGTGCCCAAAGTGTCCCTGGGAGTGCCCTGGCTGTCCGCTAGGGGTCTCTGGGGGTGCCCTGGCTGTCCCGTCAGTGTCCCTGGGGGTGCCCTGCCTGTCCCCTAGGTGTCCCTGGGGGTCCCCTTGGTGTCCCTGGGGGTGCCCAGGGTGTTCCTTAGGTGTCCCTGGGGGTGCCCTGGCTGTCCCTGGGGTGCTCTGGATGTCCCCTTGGTGTCCCTGGGGGTGCCCTGGCTGTCCCTAGGGTGCCCTGGCTGTCACCTAGGTGTCCGTTGGGGTGCCCTTGCTGTCCCCTAGGTGTCCCTGGGGGTTCCCTGCCTCTTCCCTCGGTGTCCCTGGGGGTGCCCTGGCTGTCTCCTAGGTGTCCCTGGGGGTGCCCTGGCTGTCCCCTTGGTGTCCCTGGGGGTGCCCTGGGTGTCCCTGGGGGTGCCCTCGCTGTCCCTGGGGTGCCCTGGCTGTCCCCTAGGTGGCCCTGGGGGTGCCCTGGGTGTCCCTGGGGGTGCCCTGGAGGTCCCCTAGGTGTCCCTGGGGGTGCCCTGGCTGTCCCTGGGGTGCCCTGGATGTCCCCACGGTGTCCCTGGGGGTGCCCTGCCTGTCCTCTCGGTGTCCCTGGGGGTGCCCTGGCTGTCCCTAGCGTGCCTTGGCTGTCCCCTAGGTGTCCCGGGGGGGGCCCTGGCTGTCCCCTAGGTGTCCCTGGGGGTGCACAGGGTGTCCCTGGGGTTCCCTGGCTGTCCCCTAGGTGTCCCTGGGGGGGCCCTGGTGTCCCTGCGTTGCCCTGGCTGTCCCCTAGGTGTCCTTGCCTGGCTCGTATCCTCGACTCTGCCTCCGGCGCCATGGTGACTCCCCTCCTAGTCTGGACCATTGTGGCCTCACCCCCTCCCCTGGGGCCATCCGACCCATCCCAGTATAGACCAGTAAGGCACCGAGTGGCCACCATGGACCCCCACACGCCTGCCAGTTCATCCCAGTTCATCCCAGTCCACTCTTTGTCCATCCCAGGTTTCTCTGGTCACCCTCCCAGTGCTCTCAGTCCATCCCAGTCCCGCAGGTGTTGGTGCTTGGGGCTTGATGAGCTGGTGCCTGTCCGCAACGTGGAGCGGCTCAAACGGGACCTCAGGGTGAGGGGGGGCGCGGATTTGGGGGGATCCTGGGGGTCCTGAGTTGTCGTGGAGGGGGTTTTTGGGTTGTGGGGGGTCTGGGGGGCGTCCTGGGGGCTGCTTTGGGTGCTTTGGGGGGTATTCGGGAGGTTTGGGCGGCCCATTTGAGGCATCAAAGAACCTGAGGAGGGTTTTGATAGATCCTGGAGGTGGAGGGGGCCGTGGGGGTGAGCTGGCTGTCCCAGGGGGTTCCTGGCTGTCCCTCGATGTCCCTGGTGTGCCCTGGCTGTCACTTAGGTGTCCCTCGGGGTGCCCTGGCTGTCCCTAGGGTGCCCTGGCGGTCCCCTAGGTGTCCCTGGGGTGCCCTGACTGTCCCTAGGTGTCCCTGGGGGTACCCTGGCTGTCCCTGGAGGTGCCCTGCCTTTCCCCTAGGTGTCCCTGGGGGTGTCCTGCCTTGCCCTAGGTGTCCCTGGGAGTGCCCTAGCTGTCCCCCTCCGTGTCCCTGGGGGTGCCCTGGGTTTCCCTGGGGTGCCCTGGCTGACCCCAAGGTGTCCTTGGGGTGCCCAGAGTGTACCTAGGAGGTCCCTGGCTGTCCCCTAGGGGTCTCTGGGGGTGCCCTGGCTGTCCCTAGGGTGCCCTGGCTGTGCCCTCGGTGTCTCTGGGGGTGCCCTGGCTGTCCCTAGGGTGCCCTGGCTGTCCCCTCGGTGTCCCTGGGGGTGCCCTGGGTGTCCCTGGGGTGCCCTGGCTGTCCCCTAGGTGTCCCTGGGGGTGCCCTGGCTGTCTCTGGAGTGCCCTGGCTGTCCCCTAGGTGTCCTGGGGGTGCCCTGGCTGTCCCGTCAGTGTCCCTGGGAGTGCCCTGGCTGTCTTCTAGGTGTCCCTGGGGGTGCCCTGGGTGTCCCCTAGGTGTCCCTGGGGGTGCCCTGGCTGTCCCTAGGGTGCCCTGGCTGTGCCCTCGGTGTCTCTGGGGGTGCCCTAGGTGTCCCTGGGGGTGACCTCGGTGTCCCTGGGGGTGCCCTGGCTGTCCCCTAGGTGTCCCTGGGGGAGCCCTGGGTGTGCCTGAGGTGCCCTGGCTGTCCCCTAGGTGTCCCTGGGGGGGCCCTGGGTGTCCCTGGGGTGCCCTGGCTGTCCCCTAGGTGGCCCTGGGGGTGCCCTGGGTGTCCCTGGGGGTGCCCAGGGTGTTCCTTAGGTGTCCCTGGGGGTGCCCTGGCTGTTTCTGGGGTGCCCTGGCTGTCCCCTAGGTGTCCCTGGGGGTGCCCTGGGTGTCCCTGGGGGTGCCCTCGCTGTCCCTGGGGTGCCCTGGCTGTCCCCTAGGTGGCCCTGGGGGTGCCCTGGGTGTCCCTGGGGGTGCCCTGGAGGTCCCCTAGGTGTCCCTGAGGGTGCCCTGGCTGTCCCTGGGGTGCCCTGGCTGTCCCCAAGGTGTCCCTGTGGGTGCCCAAAGTGTCCCTGGGAGTGCCCTGGCTGTCCCCTAGGGGTCTCTGGGGGTGCCCTGGCTGTCACGTCAGTGTCCCTGGATGTCCCCTTGGTGTCCCTGGGGGTGCCCTGGCTGTCCCTAGGGTGCCCTGGCTGTCACCTAGGTGTCCCTTGGGGTGCCCTGGCTGTCCCCTGGGTGTCCCTGGGGGTGCCCTGCCTCTCCCCTCGGTGTCCCTGGGGGTGCCCTGGCTGTCCCCTAGGTGTCCCTGGGGGTGCCCTGGGTGTCCCTGGGAGTGCCCTGGCTGTCCCCTAGGTGTCCCTGGGGGTGCCCTGGGTGTCCCTGGGGGTGCCCTCGCTGTCCCTGGGGTGCCCTGGCTGTCCTCTAGGTGGCCCTGGGGGTGCCCTGGGTGTCCCTGGGGGTGCCCTGGAGGTCCCCTAGGTGTCCCTGGGGGTGCCATGGCTGTCCCTGGGGTGCCCTGGCTGTCGCCAAGGTGTCCCTGGGGGTGCCCTGCCTGTCCTCTCGGTGTCCCTGGGGGTGCCCTGGCTGTGCCCTCGGTTTCCCTGGGGATGCCCTGGCTGTCCCTAGGGTGCCTTGGCTGTCCCCTAGGTGTCCCGGGGGGGGCCCTGGGTGTCCCTGGGCGTGCACAGGGTGTCCCTGGGGTTGCCTGGCTGTCCCCTAGGTGTCCCGGAGGGGGCCCTGGCTGTCCCCTAGGTGTCCTTGGGGGTGCACAGGGTGTCCGTGGGGTTCCCTGGCTGTCCCCTAGGTGTCCCTGGGGGGGCCCTGGTGTCCCTGGGTTGCCCTGGCTGTCCCCTAGGTGTCCTTGCCTCGCTCGTATCCTCGACTCCGCCTCCGGCGCCATGGTGACTCCCCTCCTAGTCTGGACCATTGTGGCCTCACCCCCTCCCCTGGGGCCATCCGACCCATCCCAGTATAGACCAGTAAGGCACCGAGTGGCCACCATGGACCCCACACGCCTGCCAGTTCATCCCAGTTCATCCCAGTCCACTCTTTGTCCATCCCAGGTTTCTCTGGTCACCCTCCCAGTGCTCTCAGTCCATCCCAGTCCCGCAGGTGTTGGTGCTTGGGGCTTAATGAGCTGGTGCCTGTCCGCAACGTGGAGCGGCTCAAACGGGACCTCAGGGTGAGGGGGGCGCGGATTTGGGGGGATCCTGGGGGTCCTGAGTTGTCGTGGAGGGGGTTTTTGGGTTGTGGGGGGTCTGGGGGGCGTCCTGGGGGCTGCTTTGGGTGCTTTGGGGGGTATTTGGGAGGTTTGGGCGGCCCATTTGAGGCATCAAAGAACCTGAGGAGGGTTTTGATAGCTCCTGGAGGTGGAGGGGGCCGTGGGGGTGAGCTGGCTGTCCCAGGGGGTTCCTGGCTGTCCCTCGATGTCCCTGGGGTGCCCTGGCTGTCACTTAGGTGTCCCTCGGGGTGCCCTGGCTGTCCCTAGGGTGCCCTGGCTGTCCCCTAGGTGTCCCTGGGGTGCCCTGACTGTCCCTAGGTGTCCCTGGGGGTACCCTGGCTGTCCCTGGAGGTGCCCTGCCTTTCCCCTAGGTGTCCCTGGGGGTGTCCTGCCTTGCCCTAGGTGTCCCTAGGAGTGCCCTAGCTGTCCCCTCCGTGTCCCTGGGGGTGCCCCGGGTTTCCCTGGGGTGCCCTGGCTGTCCCCTAGGTGTCCCTGGGGGTGCCCTGGGTGTCCCTGGAGTGCCCTTGCTGTCCCCTAGTTGTCCCTGGGGGGGCCCTGGCTGTCCCCTAGGTGTCCCTTGGGGTGCCCTTCCTGTCCCCTAGGTGTCCCTGGGGATGCCCTGGCTGTCCCCTAGGTGTCCCTGGCGTTGCCCTGGCTGTCCCTAGGGTGCCCTTGCTGTGCCCTTGGTGTCCCTTGGGGTGCTCTGGCTGTCCCTCGGGTGCCCTGGCTGTCCCCTAGGTGTCCCTGGGGGTGCCCTGGCTGTCTCTGGAGTGCCCTGGCTGTCCCCTAGGTGTCCCTGGGGGTGCCCTGGCTGTCCCCTAGGTGTCCCTGGGGTTGCCCTGGCTGTCTTCTAGGTGTCCCTGGGGGTGCCCTGGCTGTCCCCTAGGTGTCCCTGGGGGTGCCCTGGCTGTCCCTAGGGTGCCATGGCTGTGCCCTCGGTGTCTCTGGGGGTGCCCTAGGTGTCCCTGGGGGTGACCTCGGTGTCCCTGGGGGTGCCCTGGCTGTCCCCTACGTGTCCCTGGGGGAGCCCTGGGTGTGCCTGGGGTGCCCTGGCTGTCCCCTATGTGTCCCTGGGGGGGCCCTGGCTGTCCTCTAGGTGTCCCTGGGAGTGCCCTGGGTATCCCTGGGGATGCCCTGGCTGTCCTCTAGGTGTCCCTGGGGGTGGCCTGGGTGTCCCTGGGGATGCCCTGGCTGTCCCGTAGGTGTCCCTGGCGTGGCCCTGGCTGTCCCTAGGGTGCCCTGGCTGTGCCCTTGGTGTCCCTGGGGGTGCTCTGGCTGTCCCTCGGGTGCCCTGGCTGTCCCCTAGGTGTCCCTGGGGGTGCCCTGGCTGTCTCTGGAGTGCCCTGGCTGTCCCCTAGGTGTCCCTGGGGGTGCCCTGGCTGTCCCGTCAGTGTCCCTGCGAGTGCCCTGGCTGTCTTCTAGGTGTCCCTGGGGCTGCCCTGGGCGTCCCCTAGGTGTCCCTGGGGGTGCCCTGGCTGTCCCTAGGGTGCCCTGGCTGTGCCCTCGGTGTCTCTGGGGGTGCCCTAGGTGTCCCTGGGGGTGACCTCGGTGTCCCTGGGGGTGCCCTGGCTGTCCCCTAGGTGTCCCTGGGGAAGCCCTGGGTGTGCCTGGGGTGCCCTTGCTGTCCCCTAGGTGTCCCTGGAAGGGCCCTGGGTGTCCCTGGGGTGCCCTGGCTGTCCCCTAGGTGGGCCTGGGGGTGCCCTGGGTGTCCCTGGGGGTGCCCTGGAGGTCCCCTAGGTGTCCCTGGGGGTGCCCTGGGTGTCCCTGGTGTGCCCTGGCTGTCCCCAAGGTGTCCCTGTGGGTGCCCAAAGTGTCCCTGGGAGTGCCCTGGCTGTCCCCTAGGGGTCTCTGGGGGTGCCCTGGCTGTCCCGTCAGTGGCCCTGGGGGTGCCCTGCCTGTCCCCTAGGTGTCCCTGGGGTTCCCCCTGGTGTTCCTGGGGGTGCCCAGGGTGTTCCTTAGGTGTCCCTGGGGGTGCCCTGGCTGTCCCTGGGGTGCTCTGGATGTCCCCTTGGTGTCCCTGGGGGTGCCCTGGCTGTCCCTAGAATGCCCTGGCTGTGCCCTAGGTGTCCCTGGGGGTGCCCTGGCTGTCCCTAGGGTGCCCTGGCTGTCACCTAGGTGTCCCTTGGGGTGCCCTGGCTGTCCCCTAGGTGTCCCTGGGGGTGCCCTGCCTCTCCCCTAGGTGTCCCTGGGGGTGCCCTGGCTGTCCCCTAGGTGTCCCTGGGGGTGCCCTGGGTGTCCCTGGGGGTGCCCTGGCTGTCCCCTAGGTGTCCCTGGGGGTGCCCTGGGTGTCCCTGGGGGTGCCCTGGAGGTCCCCTAGGTGTCCCTGGGGGTGCCCTGGCTGTCCCTGGGGTGCCCTGGCTGTCCCCAAGGTGTCCCTGTGGGTGCCCAAAGTGTCCCTGGGAGTGCCCTGGCTGTCCGCTAGGGGTCTCTGGGGGTGCCCTGGCTGTCCCGTCAGTGGCCCTGGGGGTGCCCTGCCTGTCCCCTAGGTGTCCCTGGGGGTCCCCTTGGTGTCCCTGGGGGTGCCCAGGGTGTTCCTTAGGTGTCCCTGGGGGTGCCCTGGCTGTCCCTGGGGTGCTCTGGATGTCCCCTTGGTGTCCCTGGGGGTGCCCTGGCTGTCCCTAGGGTGCCCTGGCTGTCACCTAGGTGTCCGTTGGGGTGCCCTTGCTGTCCCCTAGGTGTCCCTGGGGGTTCCCTGCCTCTTCCCTCGGTGTCCCTGGGGGTGCCCTGGCTGTCTCCTAGGTGTCCCTGGGGGTGCCCTGGCTGTCCCCTTGGTGTCCCTGGGGGTGCCCTGGGTGTCCCTGGGGGTGCCCTCGCTGTCCCTGGGGTGCCCTGGCTGTCCCCTAGGTGGCCCTGGGGGTGCCCTGGGTGTCCCTGGGGGTGCCCTGGAGGTCCCCTAGGTGTCCCTGGGGGTGCCCTGGCTGTCCCTGGGGTGCCCTGGATGTCCCCACGGTGTCCCTGGGGGTGCCCTGCCTGTCCTCTCGGTGTCCCTGGGGGTGCCCTGGCTGTCCCTAGCGTGCCTTGGCTGTCCCCTAGGTGTCCCGGGGGGGGGCCTGGCTGTCCCCTAGGTGTCCCTGGGGGTGCACAGGGTGTCCCTGGGGTTCCCTGGCTGTCCCCTAGGTGTCCCTGGGGGGGCCCTGGTGTCCCTGCGTTGCCCTGGCTGTCCCCTAGGTGTCCTTGCCTGGCTCGTATCCTCGACTCTGCCTCCGGCGCCATGGTGACTCCCCTCCTAGTCTGGACCATTGTGGCCTCACCCCCTCCCCTGGGGCCATCCGACCCATCCCAGTATAGACCAGTAAGGCACCGAGTGGCCACCATGGACCCCCACACGCCTGCCAGTTCATCCCAGTTCATCCCAGTCCACTCTTTGTCCATCCCAGGTTTCTCTGGTCACCCTCCCAGTGCTCTCAGTCCATCCCAGTCCCGCAGGTGTTGGTGCTTGGGGCTTGATGAGCTGGTGCCTGTCCGCAACGTGGAGCGGCTCAAACGGGACCTCAGGGTGAGGGGGGCGCGGATTTGGGGGGATCCTGGGGGTCCTGAGTTGTCGTGGAGGGGGTTTTTGGGTTGTGGGGGGTCTGGGGGGCGTCCTGGGGGCTGCTTTGGGTGCTTTGGGGGGTATTCGGGAGGTTTGGGTGGCCCATTTGAGGCATCAAAGAACCTGAGGAGGGTTTTGATAGATCCTGGAGGTGGAGGGGGCCGTGGGGGTGAGCTGGCTGTCCCAGGGGGTTCCTGGCTGTCCCTCGATGTCCCTGGTGTGCCCTGGCTGTCACTTAGGTGTCCCTCGGGGTGCCCTGGCTGTCCCTAGGGTGCCCTGGCGGTCCCCTAGGTGTCCCTGGGGTGCCCTGACTGTCCCTAGGTGTCCCTGGGGGTACCCTGGCTGTCCCTGGAGGTGCCCTGCCTTTCCCCTAGGTGTCCCTGGGGGTGTCCTGCCTTGCCCTAGGTGTCCCTGGGAGTGCCCTATCTGTCCCCTCCGTGTCCCTGGGGGTGCCCTGGGTTTCCCTGGGGTGCCCTGGCTGACCCCAAGGTGTCCTTGGGGTGCCCAGAGTGTACCTAGGAGGTCCCTGGCTGTCCCCTAGGGGTCTCTGGGGGTGCCCTGGCTGTCCCTAGGGTGCCCTGGCTGTGCCCTCGGTGTCTCTGGGGGTGCCCTGGCTGTCCCTAGGGTGCCCTGGCTGTCCCCTCGGTGTCCCTGGGGGTGCCCTGGGTGTCCCTGGGGTGCCCTGGCTGTCCCCTAGGTGTCCCTGGGGGTGCCCTGGCTGTCTCTGGAGTGCCCTGGCTGACCCCTAGGTGTCCCTGGGGGTGCCCTGGCTGTCCCGTCAGTGTCCCTGGGAGTGCCCTGGCTGTCTTCTAGGTGTCCCTGGGGGTGCCCTGGGTGTCCCCTAGGTGTCCCTGGGGGTGCCCTGGCTGTCCCTAGGGTGCCCTGGCTGTGCTCTCGGTGTCTCTGAGGGTGCCCTAGGTGTCCCTGGGGGTGACCTCGGTGTCCCTGGGGGTGCCCTGGCTGTCCCCTAGGTGTCCCTGGGGGAGCCCTGGGTGTGCCTGAGGTGCCCTGGCTGTCCCCTAGGTGTCCCTGGGGGGGCCCTGGGTGTCCCTGGGGTGCCCTGGCTGTCCCCTAGGTGGCCCTGGGGGTGCCCTGGGTGTCCCTGGGGGTGCCCAGGGTGTTCCTTAGGTGTCCCTGGGGGTGCCCTGGCTGTTTCTGGGGTGCCCTGGCTGTCCCCTAGGTGTCCCTGGGGGTGCCCTGGGTGTCCCTGGGGGTGCCCTCGCTGTCCCTGGGGTGCCCTGGCTGTCCCCTAGGTGGCCCTGGGGGTGCCCTGGGTGTCCCTGGGGGTGCCCTGGAGGTCCCCTAGGTGTCCCTGAGGGTGCCCTGGCTGTCCCTGGGGTGCCCTGGCTGTCCCCAAGGTGTCCCTGTGGGTGCCCAAAGTGTCCCTGGGAGTGCCCTGGCTGTCCCCTAGGGGTCTCTGGGGGTGCCCTGGCTGTCACGTCAGTGTCCCTGGATGTCCCCTTGGTGTCCCTGGGGGTGCCCTGGCTGTCCCTAGGGTGCCCTGGCTGTCACCTAGGTGTCCCTTGGGGTGCCCTGGCTGTCCCCTGGGTGTCCCTGGGGGTGCCCTGCCTCTCCCCTCGGTGTCCCTGGGGGTGCCCTGGCTGTCCCCTAGGTGTCCCTGGGGGTGCCCTGGGTGTCCCTGGGAGTGCCCTGGCTGTCCCCTAGGTGTCCCTGGGGGTGCCCTGGGTGTCCCTGGGGGTGCCCTCGCTGTCCCTGGGGTGCCCTGGCTGTCCTCTAGGTGGCCCTGGGGGTGCCCTGGGTGTCCCTGGGGGTGCCCTGGAGGTCCCCTAGGTGTCCCTGGGGGTGCCATGGCTGTCCCTGGGGTGCCCTGGCTGTCGCCAAGGTGTCCCTGGGGGTGCCCTGCCTGTCCTCTCGGTGTCCCTGGGGGTGCCCTGGCTGTGCCCTCGGTTTCCCTGGGGATGCCCTGGCTGTCCCTAGGGTGCCTTGGCTGTCCCCTAGGTGTCCCGGGGGGGGCCCTGGGTGTCCCTGGGCGTGCACAGGGTGTCCCTGGGGTTGCCTGGCTGTCCCCTAGGTGTCCCGGAGGGGGCCCTGGCTGTCCCCTAGGTGTCCTTGGGGGTGCACAGGGTGTCCGTGGGGTTCCCTGGCTGTCCCCTAGGTGTCCCTGGGGGGGCCCTGGTGTCCCTGGGTTGCCCTGGCTGTCCCCTAGGTGTCCTTGCCTCGCTCGTATCCTCGACTCCGCCTCCGGCGCCATGGTGACTCCCCTCCTAGTCTGGACCATTGTGGCCTCACCCCCTCCCCTGGGGCCATCCGACCCATCCCAGTATAGACCAGTAAGGCACCGAGTGGCCACCATGGACCCCCACACGCCTGCCAGTTCATCCCAGTTCATCCCAGTCCACTCTTTGTCCATCCCAGGTTTCTCTGGTCACCCTCCCAGTGCTCTCAGTCCATCCCAGTCCCGCAGGTGTTGGTGCTTGGGGCTTAATGAGCTGGTGCCTGTCCGCAACGTGGAGCGGCTCAAACGGGACCTCAGGGTGAGGGGGGCGCGGATTTGGGGGGATCCTGGGGGTCCTGAGTTGTCGTGGAGGGGGTTTTTGGGTTGTGGGGGGTCTGGGGGGCGTCCTGGGGGCTGCTTTGGGTGCTTTGGGGGGTATTTGGGAGGTTTGGGCGGCCCATTTGAGGCATCAAAGAACCTGAGGAGGGTTTTGATAGCTCCTGGAGGTGGAGGGGGCCGTGGGGGTGAGCTGGCTGTCCCAGGGGGTTCCTGGCTGTCCCTCGATGTCCCTGGGGTGCCCTGGCTGTCCCCTAGGTGTCCCTGGGGTGCCCTGACTGTCCCTAGGTGTCCCTGGGGGTACCCTGGCTGTCCCTGGAGGTGCCCTGCCTTTCCCCTAGGTGTCCCTGGGGGTGTCCTGCCTTGCCCTAGGTGTCCCTAGGAGTGCCCTAGCTGTCCCCTCCGTGTCCCTGGGGGTGCCCCGGGTTTCCCTGGGGTGCCCTGGCTGTCCCCTAGGTGTCCCTGGGGGTGCCCTGGGTGTCCCTGGAGTGCCCTTGCTGTCCCCTAGTTGTCCCTGGGGGGGCCCTGGCTGTCCCCTAGGTGTCCCTTGGGGTGCCCTTCCTGTCCCCTAGGTGTCCCTGGGGATGCCCTGGCTGTCCCCTAGGTGTCCCTGGCGTTGCCCTGGCTGTCCCTAGGGTGCCCTTGCTGTGCCCTTGGTGTCCCTTGGGGTGCTCTGGCTGTCCCTCGGGTGCCCTGGCTGTCCCCTAGGTGTCCCTGGGGGTGCCCTGGCTGTCTCTGGAGTGCCCTGGCTGTCCCCTAGGTGTCCCTGGGGGTGCCCTGGCTGTCCCCTAGGTGTCCCTGGGGTTGCCCTGGCTGTCTTCTAGGTGTCCCTGGGGGTGCCCTGGCTGTCCCCTAGGTGTCCCTGGGGGTGCCCTGGCTGTCCCTAGGGTGCCATGGCTGTGCTCTCGGTGTCTCTGGGGGTGCCCTAGGTGTCCCTGGGGGTGACCTCGGTGTTCCTGGGGGTGCCCTGGCTGTCCCCTAGGTGTCCCTGGGGGAGCCCTGGGTGTGCCTGGGGTGCCCTGGCTGTCTCCTATGTGTCCCTGGGGGGGCCCTGGCTGTCCCTGGGGTGACCTGGCTGTCCCCTAGGTGGCCCTGGGGGTGCCCTGGGTGTCCCTGGGGGTGCCCTTGAGGTCCCCTAGGTGTCCCTGGGGGTGCCCTGGGTGTTCCTGGTGTGCCCTGGCTGTCCCCAAGGTGTCCCTGTGGGTGCCCAAAGTGTCCCTGGGAGTGCCCTGGCTGTCCCCTAGGGGTATCTGGGGGTGCCCTGGCTGTCCCGTCAGTGTCCCTGGGGGTGCCCTGCCTGTCCCCTAGGTGTCCCTGGGGGTCCCCTTGGTGTCCCTGGGGGTGCCCAGGGTGTTCCTTAGGTGTCCCTGGGGGTGCCCTGGCTGTCCCTGGGGTGCTCTGGATGTCCCCTTGGTGTCCCTTGGGGTGCCCTGGCTGTCCCTAGGGTGCCCTGGCTGTGCCCTAGGGGTCCCTGGGGGTGCCCTGGCTGTCCCTAGGGTGCCCTGGCTGTCACCTAGGTGTCCCTTGGGGTGCCCTGGGTGTCCCCTAGGTGTCCCTGGGGGTGCTCTGCCTCTCCCCTAGGTGTCCCTGGGGGTGCCCTGGCTGTCCCCTAGGTGTCCCTGGGGGTGCCCTGGGTGTCCCTGGGGGTGCCCTGGCTGTCCCCTAGGTGTCCCTGGGGGTGCCCTGGGTGTCCCTGGGGGTTCCCTCGCTGTCCCTGGGGTGCCCTGGCTGTTCCCTTGGTGGCCCTGGGGGTGCCCTGGGTGTCCCTGGGGGTGCCCTGGAGGTCCCCTAGGTGTCCCTGGCGGTGCCCTGGCTGTCCCTGGGGTGCCCTGGCTGTCCCCAAGGTGTCCCTGTGGGTGCCCAAAGTGTCCCTGGGAGTGCCCTTGCTGTCCCCTAGGGGTCTCTGGGGGTGCCCTGGCTGTCCCGTAGGTGTCCCTGGGCTGCCCTGGCTGTCCCTATGGTGCCCTGGCTGTGCCCTAGGTGTCCCTGGGGTGCCCTGGCTGTCCCCTCAGTGTCCATGGGGGTGCCCTGGCTCTCCCCTAGGTGTCCCTGGGGGTGCCCTGGGTGTCCCTGGGGTGCCCTGGCTGTCCCCTTAGTGTCCCTGGGGGGGCCCTGGCTGTCCCCTAGGTGTCCCTGGGTGTGCCCTGGCTGTCCCTGGGGTGCCCTGGCTGTCCCCTAGGTGTCCCTGGGGGTGCCCTGGCTGTCCCTGGGGTGCCCTGGCTGTCCCCTAGATGTCCCTGGAGGTCGCCTAGGTGTCCCTGGGGGTGCCCTGGGTGTCCCTGGGGTGCCCTGGCTGTCCCCTAGGTGTCCCTGGGGGTGCCCTGGCTGTCCCTAGGGTGCCCTGGCTGTGCTCTCGGTGTCTCTGGGGGTGCCCTAGGTGTCCCTGGGGGTGACCTCGGTGTTCCTGGGGGTGCCCTGGCTGTCCCCTAGGTGTCCCTGGGGGAGCCCTGGGTGTGCCTGGGGTGCCCTGGCTGTCTCCTATGTGTCCCTGGGGGGGCCCTGGCTGTCCCTGGGGTGACCTGGCTGTCCCCTAGGTGGCCCTGGGGGTGCCCTGGGTGTCCCTGGGGGTGCCCTTGAGGTCCCCTAGGTGTCCCTGGGGGTGCCCTGGGTGTTCCTGGTGTGCCCTGGCTGTCCCCAAGGTGTCCCTGTGGGTGCCCAAAGTGTCCCTGGGAGTGCCCTGGCTGTCCCCTAGGGGTATCTGGGGGTGCCCTGGCTGTCCCGTCAGTGTCCCTGGGGGTGCCCTGCCTGTCCCCTAGGTGTCCCTGGGGGTCCCCTTGGTGTCCCTGGGGGTGCCCAGGGTGTTCCTTAGGTGTCCCTGGGGGTGCCCTGGCTGTCCCTGGGGTGCTCTGGATGTCCCCTTGGTGTCCCTTGGGGTGCCCTGGCTGTCCCTAGGGTGCCCTGGCTGTGCCCTAGGGGTCCCTGGGGGTGCCCTGGCTGTCCCTAGGGTGCCCTGGCTGTCACCTAGGTGTCCCTTGGGGTGCCCTGGGTGTCCCCTAGGTGTCCCTGGGGGTGCTCTGCCTCTCCCCTAGGTGTCCCTGGGGGTGCCCTGGCTGTCCCCTAGGTGTCCCTGGGGGTGCCCTGGGTGTCCCTGGGGGTGCCCTGGCTGTCCCCTAGGTGTCCCTGGGGGTGCCCTGGGTGTCCCTGGGGGTTCCCTCGCTGTCCCTGGGGTGCCCTGGCTGTTCCCTTGGTGGCCCTGGGGGTGCCCTGGGTGTCCCTGGGGGTGCCCTGGAGGTCCCCTAGGTGTCCCTGGCGGTGCCCTGGCTGTCCCTGGGGTGCCCTGGCTGTCCCCAAGGTGTCCCTGTGGGTGCCCAAAGTGTCCCTGGGAGTGCCCTTGCTGTCCCCTAGGGGTCTCTGGGGGTGCCCTGGCTGTCCCGTAGGTGTCCCTGGGCTGCCCTGGCTGTCCCTATGGTGCCCTGGCTGTGCCCTAGGTGTCCCTGGGGTGCCCTGGCTGTCCCCTCAGTGTCCATGGGGGTGCCCTGGCTCTCCCCTAGGTGTCCCTGGGGGTGCCCTGGGTGTCCCTGGGGTGCCCTGGCTGTCCCCTTAGTGTCCCTGGGGGGGCCCTGGCTGTCCCCTAGGTGTCCCTGGGTGTGCCCTGGCTGTCCCTGGGGTGCCCTGGCTGTCCCCTAGGTGTCCCTGGGGGTGCCCTGGCTGTCCCTGGGGTGCCCTGGCTGTCCCCTAGATGTCCCTGGAGGTCGCCTAGGTGTCCCTGGGGGTGCCCTGGGTGTCCCTGGGGTGCCCTGGCTGTCCCCTAGGTGTCCCTGGGGGTGCCCTGGTGTCCCTCGAGGTGCCCTGGCTGTCCCCTAGGTGTCCCTGGGGGTGCCGTGGGTGTGCCTGGGGTGCCCTGGCTGTCCTCTAGGTGTCCCTGGGGTTGCCCTGGGTCTCCCTGGGGACGCCCTGGCTGTCCCCTAGGTGTCCCTGGGGGTGCCCTGGGTGTCCCTGGGGGGGCCCTGGCTGTCCCCTAGGGGTCTCTGGGGGTGCCCTGCCTGTCCCCTAGTTGTCCCTAGGGGTGCCCTGGCTGTCCCCTTGGTGTCCCTAGGGTGCCCTGTCTGTGCCGTTGGTGTCCCTGGGGGTGCCCTGGCTGTCCCTAGGGTGCCCTGGCTGTCCTCTAGGTGTCCCTGGGGGTGCCCTGGGTGTCCCTGGGGATGCCCTGGCTGTTCCCTAGGTGTTCCTGGGGGTGTCCTGCCTTCCCCTAGGTGTCCCTGGGGGTGCCCTGGCTTTCCCCTCGGTGTCCCTGGGGGTGCCCTGCCTGTCCCCTAGGTGTCCCTGGGGGTGCCCCGGCTGTCTTTAGGGTGCCCTGGCTGTCCCCTAGGTGTCCCTGGTGGTGCCCTGGCTGTCCCCTAGGTGTCCCTGGGGGTGCCCTGGCTGTCTCGTCAGTGTCCCTGGGGGTGCCCTGCCTGTCCCCTAAGTGTCGTTGGGGTGCCCTGGGTGTCCCTGGGGGTGCCCTGCCTGTCCCCTAGGTGTCCCTGGGGTGCCCTGGCTGTCCCCTTCGTGTCCCTGGGGGTGCCCTGGGTGTCCCTGGGGGTGCCCTGGCGGTCCCTAGGGTGCCCTGGCTGTTCCCTAGGTGTCCCTGGGGGTGCCCTGGATGTCCCTGAGGTGCCCTGGCTGTCTTCAAGGTGTCCCTGTGGGTGCCCAGAGTGTCCCTGGGAGTGCCCTGGCTGTCCCCTAGGGGTCTCTGGGGGTGCCCTGGCTGTCCCGTCAGTGTCCCTGGGGGTGCCCTGCCTGTCCCCTAGGTGTCCCTGGGGGTGCTCGGCCTGTCCCCTAGGTGTCACTGGGGGTGCCCTGGGTGTCCCTGGAGTGCCCTGGCTGTCCCCTAAATGTCCCTGGGGGTGCCCTGGCTGTCCCCTAGGTGTCCCTGGGAGTGCCCATGGTGTCCCTGGCGTTCCCTGGCTGTCCCGTAGGTGTCCCTGGGGGGGCCCTGGGTGTCCCTGGGGTGCCCGGGAGGTCCCCTACGTGTCCCTGGAGTACCCTGGGTGTCCCTGGGCTGCCCTGGCTGTCCCTATGGTGCCCTGGCTGTGCCCTAGGTGTCCCTGGGGGGCCCTGGCTGTCCCCTCAGTGTCCATGGGGGTGCCCTGGCTCTCCCCTAGGGGTCCCTGAGGGTGCCCTGGGTGTCCCTGGCGTGCCCTGGCTGTCTCCTAGGTGTCCCTGGGGTGCCCTGGGTGTCCCTGGCGTGCCCTGGCTGTCTCCTAGGTGTCCCTGTGGGTGCCCTCCCTGTCCCTCGGGATGCCCTGGCTGTCCCCTAGGTGTCCCTAGGGGTGCCCTGGGTGTCCCTTGGGTGCCCTGGCTGTCCCCTAGGTGTCCCTGGGGGGGCCCTGGCTGTCCCCTAGGTGTCCCTGGGTGTGCCCTGGCTGTCTCTGGGGTGCCCTGGCTGTCCCCTAGGTGTCCCTGGGGGTGCCCTGGCTGTCCCTGGGGTGCCCTGGCTGTCCCCTAGATGTCCCTGGAGGTCGCCTAGGTGTCCCTGGGGGTGCCCTGGGTGTCCCTGGGGTGCCCTGGCTGTCCCCTAGGTGTCCCTGGGGGTGCCGTGGTGTCCCTCGAGGTGCCCTGGCTGTCCCCTAGGTGTCCCTGGGGGTGCCGTGGGTGTGCCTGGGGTGCCCTGGCTCTCCTCTAGGTGTCCCTGGGGTTGCCCTGGGTCTCCCTGGGGTGCCCTGGCTGTCCCCTAGGTGTCCCTGGGGTTGCCCTGGCTGTCTTCTAGGTGTCCCTGGGGGTGCCCTGGCTGTCCCCTAGGTGTCCCTGGGGGTGCCCTGGCTGTCCCTAGGGTGCCCTGGCTGTGCTCTCGGTGTCTCTGGGGGTGCCCTAGGTGTCCCTGGGGGTGACCTCGGTGTTCCTGGGGGTGCCCTGGCTGTCCCCTAGGTGTCCCTGGGGGAGCCCTGGGTGTGCCTGGGGTGCCCTGGCTGTCTCCTATGTGTCCCTGGGGGGGCCCTGGCTGTCCCTGGGGTGACCTGGCTGTCCCCTAGGTGGCCCTGGGGGTGCCCTGGGTGTCCCTGGGGGTGCCCTTGAGGTCCCCTAGGTGTCCCTGGGGGTGCCCTGGGTGTTCCTGGTGTGCCCTGGCTGTCCCCAAGGTGTCCCTGTGGGTGCCCAAAGTGTCCCTGGGAGTGCCCTGGCTGTCCCCTAGGGGTATCTGGGGGTGCCCTGGCTGTCCCGTCAGTGTCCCTGGGGGTGCCCTGCCTGTCCCCTAGGTGTCCCTGGGGGTCCCCTTGGTGTCCCTGGGGGTGCCCAGGGTGTTCCTTAGGTGTCCCTGGGGGTGCCCTGGCTGTCCCTGGGGTGCTCTGGATGTCCCCTTGGTGTCCCTTGGGGTGCCCTGGCTGTCCCTAGGGTGCCCTGGCTGTGCCCTAGGGGTCCCTGGGGGTGCCCTGGCTGTCCCTAGGGTGCCCTGGCTGTCACCTAGGTGTCCCTTGGGGTGCCCTGGGTGTCCCCTAGGTGTCCCTGGGGGTGCTCTGCCTCTCCCCTAGGTGTCCCTGGGGGTGCCCTGGCTGTCCCCTAGGTGTCCCTGGGGGTGCCCTGGGTGTCCCTGGGGGTGCCCTGGCTGTCCCCTAGGTGTCCCTGGGGGTGCCCTGGGTGTCCCTGGGGGTTCCCTCGCTGTCCCTGGGGTGCCCTGGCTGTTCCCTTGGTGGCCCTGGGGGTGCCCTGGGTGTCCCTGGGGGTGCCCTGGAGGTCCCCTAGGTGTCCCTGGCGGTGCCCTGGCTGTCCCTGGGGTGCCCTGGCTGTCCCCAAGGTGTCCCTGTGGGTGCCCAAAGTGTCCCTGGGAGTGCCCTTGCTGTCCCCTAGGGGTCTCTGGGGGTGCCCTGGCTGTCCCGTAGGTGTCCCTGGGCTGCCCTGGCTGTCCCTATGGTGCCCTGGCTGTGCCCTAGGTGTCCCTGGGGTGCCCTGGCTGTCCCCTCAGTGTCCATGGGGGTGCCCTGGCTCTCCCCTAGGTGTCCCTGGGGGTGCCCTGGGTGTCCCTGGGGTGCCCTGGCTGTCCCCTTAGTGTCCCTGGGGGGGCCCTGGCTGTCCCCTAGGTGTCCCTGGGTGTGCCCTGGCTGTCCCTGGGGTGCCCTGGCTGTCCCCTAGGTGTCCCTGGGGGTGCCCTGGCTGTCCCTGGGGTGCCCTGGCTGTCCCCTAGATGTCCCTGGAGGTCGCCTAGGTGTCCCTGGGGGTGCCCTGGGTGTCCCTGGGGTGCCCTGGCTGTCCCCTAGGTGTCCCTGGGGGTGCCCTGGTGTCCCTCGAGGTGCCCTGGCTGTCCCCTAGGTGTCCCTGGGGGTGCCGTGGGTGTGCCTGGGGTGCCCTGGCTGTCCTCTAGGTGTCCCTGGGGTTGCCCTGGGTCTCCCTGGGGACGCCCTGGCTGTCCCCTAGGTGTCCCTGGGGGTGCCCTGGGTGTCCCTGGGGGGGCCCTGGCTGTCCCCTAGGGGTCTCTGGGGGTGCCCTGCCTGTCCCCTAGTTGTCCCTAGGGGTGCCCTGGCTGTCCCCTTGGTGTCCCTAGGGTGCCCTGTCTGTGCCGTTGGTGTCCCTGGGGGTGCCCTGGCTGTCCCTAGGGTGCCCTGGCTGTCCTCTAGGTGTCCCTGGGGGTGCCCTGGGTGTCCCTGGGGATGCCCTGGCTGTTCCCTAGGTGTTCCTGGGGGTGTCCTGCCTTCCCCTAGGTGTCCCTGGGGGTGCCCTGGCTTTCCCCTCGGTGTCCCTGGGGGTGCCCTGCCTGTCCCCTAGGTGTCCCTGGGGGTGCCCCGGCTGTCTTTAGGGTGCCCTGGCTGTCCCCTAGGTGTCCCTGGGGGTGCCCTGGCTGTCCCCTAGGTGTCCCTGGGGGTGCTCTGGCTGTCTCGTCAGTGTCCCTGGGGGTGCCCTGCCTGTCCCCTAAGTGTCGTTGGGGGTGCCCTGGGTGTCCCTGGGGGTGCCCTGCCTGTCCCCTAGGTGTCCCTGGGGTGCCCTGGCTGTCCCCTTCGTGTCCCTGGGGGTGCCCTGGGTGTCCCTGGGGGTGCCCTGGCGGTCCCTAGGGTGCCCTGGCTGTTCCCTAGGTGTCCCTGGGGGTGCCCTGGATGTCCCTGAGGTGCCCTGGCTGTCTTCAAGGTGTCCCTGTGGGTGCCAAGAGTGTCCCTGGGAGTGCCCTGGCTGTCCCCTAGGGGTCTCTGGGGGTGCCCTGGCTGTCCCGTCAGTGTCCCTGGGGGTGCCCTGCCTGTCCCCTAGGTGTCCCTGGGGGTGCTCGGCCTGTCCCCTAGGTGTCACTGGGGGTGCCCTGGGTGTCCCTGGAGTGCCCTGGCTGTCCCCTAAATGTCCCTGGGGGTGCCCTGGCTGTCCCCTAGGTGTCCCTGGGAGTGCCCATGGTGTCCCTGGCGTTCCCTGGCTGTCCCGTAGGTGTCCCTGGGGGGGGCCCCTGGGTGTCCCTGGGGTGCCCGGGAGGTCCCCTACGTGTCCCTGGAGTACCCTGGGTGTCCCTGGGCTGCCCTGGCTGTCCCTATGGTGCCCTGGCTGTGCCCTAGGTGTCCCTGGGGGGCCCCTGGCTGTCCCCTCAGTGTCCATGGGGGTGCCCTGGCTCTCCCCTAGGGGTCCCTGAGGGTGCCCTGGGTGTCCCTGGCGTGCCCTGGCTGTCTCCTAGGTGTCCCTGGGGTGCCCTGGGTGTCCCTGGCGTGCCCTGGCTGTCTCCTAGGTGTCCCTGTGGGTGCCCTCCCTGTCCCTCGGGATGCCCTGGCTGTCCCCTAGGTGTCCCTAGGGGTGCCCTGGGTGTCCCTTGGGTGCCCTGGCTGTCCCCTAGGTGTCACTGGGGGGGCCCTGGCTGTCCCCGAGGTGTCCCTGGGGGTGCCCTGGCTGTCCCTGGGGTGCCCTGGCTGTCCCCTAGGTGTCCCTGGCGGTGCCCTGGCTGTCCCTGGGGTGCCCTGGCTGTCCCCTAGATGTCCCTGGAGGTCGCCTAGGTGTCCCTGGGGGTGCCCTCGCTGTCCCTGGGGTGCCCTGGCTGTCCCCCTAGGTGTCCCTGGGGGTGCCCTGGTGTCCCTCGAGGTGCCCTGGCTGTCCCCTAGGTGTCCCTGGGGGGTGCCCTGGGTGTCCGTGGGGGGGCCCTGGCTGTCCCCTAGGGGTCTCTGGGGGTGCCCTGCCTGTCCCCTAGGTGTCCCTGGGGGTGCCCTGGCTTTCCCCCTCGGTGTCCCTGGGGGTGCCCTGCCTGTCCCCTAGGTGTCCCTGGGGGTGCCCTGGCTGTCTTTATGGTGCCCTGGCTGTCCTCTAGGTGTCCCTGGGGATGCCCTGGCTGTTCCCTAGGTGTCCCTGGGGGTGCCCTGGGTGTCCCTGGGGGTGCCCTAGCTGTCCCCTAGGTGTCCCTGGGGGTGCCCTGCCTGTCCCCTAGGTGTCCCTGGGGGTGCCCTGGCTGTCCCCTAGGTGTCCCTGGGGGTGCCTTGGGTGTCCCTGGAGTGCCCTGGCTGTCCCCTAGTTGTCCCTGGGGGGGTTCAGGCTGTCCCCTAGGTGTCCCTGGGGGTGCCCTGGCTTTCCCCTCGGTGTCCCTGGGGGTGCCCTGCCTGTCCCCTAGGTGTCCCTGGGGGTGCCCTGGCTGTCTTTACGGTGCCCTGGCTGTCCCCTAGGTGTCCCTGGGGGTGCCCTGGGTGTCCCTGGAGTGCCCTGGCTGTCGCCTAGTTGTCCCTGGGGGGGCCCTGGCTGTCCCCTAGGTGTCCCTGGGGGTGCCCTGCCTGTCCCCTAGGTGTCCCTGGGGATGCCCTGGCTGTCCCCTAGGTGTCCCTGGCGTTGCCCTGGCTGTCCCTAGGGTGCCCTGGCTGTGCCCTTGGTGTCCCTGGGGGTGCTCTGGCTGTCCCTCGGGTGCCCTGGCTGTCCCCTAGGTGTCCCTGGGGGTGCCCTGGCTGTATCTGGAGTGCCCTGGCTGTCCCCTAGGTGTCCGTGGGGGTGCCCTGGCTGTCCCCTAGGTGTCCGTGGGGGTGCCCTGGCTGTCCCATAGGTGTCCCTGGGGGTGCCCTAGCTGTCCCCTAGGTGTCCCTGGGGGTGCCCTGGCTGTCCCTAGGGTGCCCTGGCTGTGCTCTCGGTGTCTCTGGGGGTGCCCTAGGTGTCCCTGGGGGTGACCTCGGTGTTCCTGGGGGTGCCCTGGCTGTCGCCTATGTGTCCCTGGGGGGGCCCTGGCTGTCCCTGGGGTGCCCTGGCTGTCCCCTAGGTGGCCCTGGGGGTGCCCTGGGTGTCCCTGGGGGTGCCCTTGAGGTCCCCTATGTGTCCCTGGGGGTGCCCTGGGTGTTCCTGGTGTGCCCTGGCTGTCCCCAAGGTGTCCCTGTGGGTGCCCAAAGTGTCCCTGGGAGTGCCCTGGCTGTCCCCTAGGGGTATCTGGGAGTGCCCTGGCTGTCCCGTCAGTGTCCCTGGGGGTGCCCTGCCTGTCCCCTAGGTGTCCCTGGGGGTCCCTTTGGTGTCCCTGGGGGTGCCCAGGGTGTTCCTTAGGTGTCCCTGGGGGTGCCCTGGCTGTCCCTGGGGTGCTCTGGCTGTGCCCTTGGTGTCCCTGGGGGTGCCCTGGCTGTCCCTAGGGTGCCCTGGCTGTGCCCTAGGGGTCCCTGGGGGTGCCCTGGCTGTCCCTAGGGTGCCCTGGCTGTCACCTAGGTGTCCCTTGGGGTGCCTTGGCTGTCCCCTAGGTGTCCCTGGGGGGTGCTCTGCCTCTCCCCTAGGTGTCCCTGGGGGTGCCCTGGCTGTCCCCTAGGTGTCCCTGGGGGTGCCCTGGGTGTCCCTGGGGGTGCCCTGGCTGTCCCCTAGGTGTCCCTGGGGGTGCCCTGGGTGTCCCTGGGGGTTCCCTCGCTGTCCCTGGGGTGCCCTGGCTGTTCCCTAGGTGGCCCTGGGGGTGCCCTGGGTGTCCCTGGGGGTGCCCTGGAGGTCCCTAGGTGTCCCTGGCGGTGCCCTGGCTGTCCCTGGGGTGCCCTGGCTGTCCCCCAAGGTGTCCCTGTGGGTGCCCAAAGTGTCCCTGGGGAGTGCCCTGGCTGTCCGCTAGGGGTCTCTGGGGGTGCCCTGGCTGTCCCGTCAGTGTCCCTGGGGGTGCACTGCCTGTCCCCTAGGTGTCCCTGGGGGTTCCCTTGGTGTCCCTGGGGTGCCCAGGGTGTTCCTTAGGTGTCCCTGGGGGTGCCCTGGCTGTCCCTGGGGTGCTCTGGATGTCCCCTTGGTGTCCCTGGCAGTGCCCTGGCTGTCCCTAGGGTGCCCTGGTTGTGCCCTAGGGGTCCCTGGGGGTACCCTGGCTGTCCTTGGGTGCCCTGGCTGTCACCTAGGTGTCCCTTGGGGTGCCCTGGCTGTCCCCTAGGTGTCCCGGGGGGTGCCCTGCCTCTCCCCTAGGTGTACCTGGGGGTGCCCTGGCTGTCCCCTAGGTGTCCCTGGGGGTGCCCTGGGTGTCCCTGGGAGTGCCCTGGCTGTCCCCTAGGTGTCCCTGGGGGTGCCCTGGGTGTCCCTGGGGGTGCCCTGGCTGTCCCCTAGGTGTCCCCTGGGGGTGCCCTGGGTGGTCCCTGGGGGTTCCCTCGCTGTCCCTGGGGTGCCCTGGCTGTTCCCTAGGTGGCCCTGGGGGTGCCCTGGGTGTCCCTGGGGGTGCCCTGGAGGTCCCTAGTGTCCCTGGCGGTGCCCTGGCTGTCCCTGGGGTGCCCTAGCTGTCCCCAAGGTGTCCCTGTGGGTGCCCAAAGTGTCCCTGGGAGTGCCCTGGCTGTCCCCTAGGGGTCTCTGGGGGTGCCCTGGCTGTCCCGTCAGTGTCCCTGGGGGTGCCCTGCCTGTCCCCTAGGTGTACCTGGGGTCCCTTTGGTGTCCCTGGGGGTGCCCAGGGTGTTCCTTAGGTGTCCCTGGGGGTGCCCTGGCTGTCCCTGGGGTGCTCTGGATGTCCCCTTGGTGTCCCTGGGGGTGCCCTGGCTGTCCTTAGGGTGCCCTGGCTGTGCCCTAGGGGTCCCTGGGGGGTGCCCTGGCTGTCCCTAGGGTGCCCTGGCTGTCACCTAGGTGTCCCTTGGGGTGCCCTGGCTGTCCCCTAGGTGTCCCTGGGGGTGCCCTGCCTCTCCCCTAGGTGTCCCTGGGGGTGCCCTGGCTGTCCCCTAGGTTTCCCCTGGGGGTGCCCTGGGTGTCCCTGGGGTGCCCTGGCTGTCCCCTAGGTGTCCCTGGGGGTGCCCTGGGTGTCCCTGGGGGTGCCCTCGCTGTCCCTGGGGTGCCCTGGCTGTCCCCTGGGTGGCCCTGGGGGTGCCCTGGGTGTCCCTGGGGGTGCACTGGAGGTCCCCTAGGTGTCCCTGGGGGTGCCCTGGCTGTCCCTGGGGTGCCCTGGCTGTCGCCAAGGTGTCGCTGGGGGTGCCCTGCCTGTCCTCTCTCGGTGTCCCTGGGGGTGCCCTGGCTGTGCCCTCGGTGTCCCTGGGGGTTCCCTGGCTGTCCCTAGGGTGCCTTGGCTGTCCCCTAGGTGTCCCTGGGGGTGCCCTGGCTGTCCCCTCGGTGTCCCTGGGGGTGCCCTGCTTTTCCCCTAGGTGTCCTTGGGGGGGCCCTGGCTGTCCCTAGGTGTCCCTGGGGGGTGCCCTGCCTGTCCCCTACTTGTCCCAGGGGGTGCCCTGCCTGTCCCCTAAGTGTCGTTGGGGGTGCCCTGGGTGTCCCTGGGGGTGCCCTGCCTGTCCCCTAGGTGTCCCTGGGGTGCCCTGGCTGTCCCCTTCGTGTCCCTGGGGGGTGCCCTGGGTGTCCCTGGGGGTGCCCTGGCGGTCCCTAGGGTGCCCTGGCTGTTCCCTAGGTGTCCCTGGGGGTGCCCTGGATGTCCCTGAGGTGCCCTGGCTGTCTTCAAGGTGTCCCTGTGGGTGCCCAGAGTGTCCCTGGGAGTGCCCTGGCTGTCCCCTAGGGTCTCTGGGGGTGCCCTGGCTGTCCCGTCAGTGTCCCTGGGGGTGCCCTGCCTGTCCCCTAGGTGTCCCTGGGGGTGCTCGGCCCTGTCCCCTAGGTGTCACTGGGGGTGCCCTGGGTGTCCCTGGAGTGCCCTGGCTGTCCCCTAAATGTCCCTGGGGGTGCCCTGGCTCTCCCCTAGGTGTCCCTGGGCGTGCCATGGTGTCCCTGGCGTTCCTGGCTGTCCCGTAGGTGTCCCCTGGGGGGGCCCTGGGTGTCCCTGGGGGCGCCCTGGGAGGTCCCCTACGTGTCCCTGGGGTACCCTGGGTGTCCCTGGGCTGCCCTGGGTGCCCTGGCTGTCCCAGTACGTGTCCCTGGGCTGCCCTGGCTGTCCCTATGGTGCCCTGGCTATGCCCTAGGTGTCCCTGGGGTGCCCTGGCTGTCCCCTCAGTGTCCCTGAGGGTGCCTGGCTGTTTTCTAGGTGTCCCTGGCGTGCCCTGGGTGTCCCTGGCGTGCCCTGGCTGTCTCCTAGGTGTCCCTGGGGGTGCCCTGGGTGTCCCTGGCGTGCCCTGGCTGTCTCCTAGGTGTTCCTGTGGGTGCCCTCCCTGTCCCTCGGGATACCCTGGCTGTCCCCTAGGTGTCCCTGGGGGTGCCCTGGGTGTCCCTGGGGTGCCCTGGCTGTCCCCTAGGTGTCCCTGGGGGGGCCCTGGCTGTCCCCTAGGTGTCCCCTGGGGGTGCCCTGGCTGTCCCTGGGGGTGCCCTGGCTGTCCACTAGGTGTCCCTGGGGGTGCCCTGGATGTCCCTGGGGTGCCCTGGCTATCCCCGAGATGTCCCTGGAGGTCGCCTAGGTGTCCCTGGGGGTGCCCTCGCTGTCCCTGGGTGTGCCCTGGCTGTCCCCTAGGTGTCCCTGGGGGTGCCCTGGCTGTCCCTGGGGTGCCCTGGCTGTCCCCTAGATGTCCCTGGAGGTCGCCTAGGTGTCCCTGGGGGTGCCCTGGGTGTCCCTGGGGTGCCCTGGCTGTCCCCTAGGTGTCCCTGGGGGTGCCCTGGTGTCCCTCGAGGTGCCCTGGCTGTCCCCTAGGTGTCCCTGGGGGTGCCGTGGGTGTGCCTGGGGTGCCCTGGCTGTCCTCTAGGTGTCCCTGGGGTTGCCCTGGGTCTCCCTGGGGTGCCCTGGCTGTCCCCTAGGTGTCCCTGGGGTTGCCCTGGCTGTCTTCTAGGTGTCCCTGGGGGTGCCCTGGCTGTCCCCTAGGTGTCCCTGGGGGTGCCCTGGCTGTCCCTAGGGTGCCCTGCTGTGCTCTTCGGTGTCTCTGGGGGTGCCCTAGGTGTCCCCTGGGGGTGACCTCGGTGTTCCTGGGGGTGCCCTGGCTGTCCCCTAGGTGTCCCTGGGGGAGCCCAGGGTGTGCCTGGGGTGCCCTGGCTGTCTCCTATGTGTCCCTGGGGGGGCCCTGGCTGTCCCTGGGGTGCCCTGGCTGTCCCCTAGGTGGCCCTGGGGGGTGCCCTGGGTGTCCCTGGGGGTGCCCTTGAGGTCCCCTAGGTGTCCCTGGGGGTGCCCTGGGTGTTCCTGGTGTGCCCTGGCTGTCCCCAAGTGTGTCCCTGTGGGTGCCCAAAGTGTCCCTGGGAGTGCCCTGGCTGTCCCCTAGGGGTATCTGGGGGTGCCCTGGCTGTCCCGTCAGTGTCCCTTGGGGGTGCCCTGCCTGTCCCCTTGGTGTCCCTGGGGGTCCCCTTGGTGTCCCTGGGGGTGCCCAGGGTGTTCCTTAGGTGTCCCTGGGGGTGCACCTTGCTGTCCCTGGGGTGCTCTGGATGTCCCCTTGGTGTCCCTGGGGGTGCCCTGGCTGTACCTAGGGTGCCCTGGCTGTGCCCTAGGGGTCCCTGGGGGTGCCTTGGCTGTCCCTAGGGTGCCCTGGCTGTCACCTAGGTGTCCCTTGGGGTGCCCCTGGCTGTCCCTAGGTGTCCCTGGGGGTGCTCTGCCTCTCCCCTAGGTGTCCCTGGGGGCGCCCTGGCTGTCCCCTAGGTGTCCCTGGGGTGCCCTGGGTGTCCCTGGGGGTGCCCTGGCTGTCCCCTAGGTGTCCCTAGGGGTGCCCCTGGGTGTCCCTGGGGGTTCCCTCGCTGTCCCTGGGGTGCCCTGGCTGTTCACTATGTGGCCCTGGGGGTGCCCTGGGTGTCCCTGGGGGTGCCCTGGAGGTCCCCTAGGTGTCCCTGGCGGTGCCCTGGCTTTCCCTGGGGTGCCCTGGCTGTCCCAAGGTGTCCCTGTGGGTGCCCAAAGTGTCCCTGGGAGTGCCCTGGCTGTCCCCTAGGGGTCTCTGGGGGTGCCCTGGCTGTCCCGTCAGTGTCCCTGGGGTGCCCTGGCTGTCCCTAGTGTCCCTGGGGGTCCCCTTGGTGTCCCTGGGGGTGCCCAGGGTGTTCCTTAGGTGTCCCTGGGGGTGCCCTGGCTGTCCCTGGGGTGCTCTGGATGTCCCCTTGGTATCCCTGGCGGTGCCCCTGGCTGTCCCTAGGGTGCCCTGGTTGTGCCCTAGCGGTCCCTGGGGGTACCCTGGCTGTCCCTCGGGTGCCCTGGCTGTCACCTAGGTGTCCCTTGGGGTGCCCTGGCTGTCCCCTAGGTGTCCCTGGGGGTGCCCTGCCTCTCCCTAGGTGTCCCTGGGGGTGCCCCTGGCTGTCCCCTAGGTGTCCCTGGGGGTGCCCTGGGTGTCCCTGGGGGTGCCCTGGCTGTCCCCTAGGTGTCCCTGGGGTGCCCTGGGTGTCCCTGGGGTGCCCTCTAGGTGTCCCTGGGGGTGCCCTGGGTGTCCCTGGGGGGGTGCCCTCGCTGTCCCTGGGGGTGCCCTGGCTGTCCCCTGGGTGGCCCTGGGGTTGCCCTGGGTGTCCCTGGGGGTGCACTGGAGGTCCCCTAGGTGTCCCTGGGGGTGCCCTGGCTGTCCCGTAGGTGTCCCTGGGCTGCCCCTGGCTGTCCCTATGGTGCCCTGGCTGTGCCCTAGGTGTCCCTGGGGTGGCCCTGGCTGTCCCCTCAGTGTCCATGGGGGTGCCCTGGCTCTCCCCTAGGTGTCCCTGGGGGTGCCCTGGGTGTCCCTGGGGGTGCCCTGGCTGTCCCCTAGGTGTCCCTGGGGGGGCCCTGGCTGTCCCCTAGGTGTCCCTGGGTGTGCCCTGGCTGTCCCTGGGGTGCCCTGGCTGTCCCCTAGGTGTCCCTGGGGGTGCCCTGGCTGTCCCTGGGGTGCCCTGGCTGTCCCCTAGATGTCCCTGGAGGTCGCCTAGGTGTCCCTGGGGGTGCCCTGGGTGTCCCTGGGGTGCCCTGGCTGTCCCCTAGGTGTCCCTGGGGGTGCCCTGGTGTCCACTCGAGGTGCCCTGGCTGTCCCCTAGGTGTCCCTGGGGGTGCCGTGGGTGTGCCTGGGGTGCCCTGGCTGTCCTCTAGGTGTCCCTGGGGGTTGCCCTGGGTCTCCCTGGGGACGCCCTGGCTGTCCCCTAGGTGTCCCTGGGGGTGCCCTGGGTGTCCCTGGGGGGGCCCTGGCTGTCCCCTAGGGGTCTCTGGGGTGCCCTGCCTGTCCCCTAGTTGTCCCTAGGGGTGCCCTGGCTGTCCCCTTGGTGTCCCTAGGGGCGCCCTGTCTGTGCCCTTGGTGTCCCTGGGGGTGCCCTGGCTGTCCCTAGGGTGCCCTGGCTGTCCTCTAGGTGTCCCTGGGGGTGCCCTGGGGTGTCCCTGGGGATGCCCTGGCTGTTCCCTAGGTGTTCCTGGGGGGTGTCCTGCCTTCCCCTAGGTGTCCCTGGGGGTGCCCTGGCTTTCCCCTCGGTGTCCCCTGGGGGTGCCCCTGCCTGTCCCCTAGGTGTCCTGGGGGTGCCCCGGCTGTCTTAGGGTGCCCTGGCTGTCCCCTAGGTGTCCCTGGCGGTGCCCTGGCTGTCCCCTAGGTGTCCCTGGGGGGTGCCCTGGCTGTCTCGTCAGTGTCCCTGGGGGTGCCCTGCCTGTCCCCTAAGTGTCGTTGGGGGTGCCCTGGGTGTCCCTGGGGGTGCCCTGCCTGTCCCCTAGGGTGTCCCTGGGGTGCCCTGGCTGTCCCCTTCGTGTCCCTGGGGGTGCCCTGGATGTCCCTGAGGTGCCCTGGCTGTCTTCAAGGTGTCCCTGTGGGGTGCCCCAGAGTGTCCCCTGGGAGTGCCCTGGCTGTCCCCTAGGGGTCTCTGGGGGGTGCCCTGGCTGTCCCGTCAGTGTCCCTGGGGGTGCCCTGCCTGTCCCCTAGGTGTCCCTGCGGGTGCTCGGCCTGTCCCCTAGGTGTCACTGGGGGTGCCCTGGGTGTCCCTGGAGTGCCCTGGCTGTCCCCTAAATGTCCCTGGGGGTGCCCTGGCTGTCCCCTAGGGTGTCCCTGGGAGTGCCCATGGTGTCCCTGGCGTTCCCTGGCTGTCCCGTAGGTGTCCCTGGGGGGGCCCTGGGTGTCCCTGGAGTGCCCGGGAGGTCCCCTACGTGTCCCTGGAGTACCCCTGGGGTGTCCCTGGGCTGCCCTGGCTGTCCCTATGGTGCTTCTGGCTGTGCCCTAGGTGTCCCTGGGGTGCCCTGGCTGTCCCCCTCAGTGTCCATGGGGGTGCCCCTGGCTCTCCCCTAGGGGTCCCTGAGGGTGCCCTGGGTGTCCCTGGCGTTGCCCTGGCTGTCTCTCCTAGGTGTCCCTGGGGTGCCCCTGGGTGTCCCTGGCGTGCCCTGGCTGTCTCCTAGGTGTCCCTGTGGGTGCCCTCCCTGTCCCTCGGGGATGCCCTGGCTGTCCCCTAGGTGTCCCTGGGGGTGCCCTGGGTGTCCCTTGGGTGCCCTGGCTGTCCCCTAGGTGTCCCTGGGGGGGGCCCTGGCTGTCCCCGAGGTGTCCCTGGGGGTGCCCTGGCTGTTCCCTGGGGTGCCCTGGCTGTCCCCTAGGTGTCCCTGTCTGTGCCCTTGGTGTCCCTGGGGGTGCCCTGGCTGTCCCTAGGGTGCCCTGGCTGTCCTCTAGGTGTCTCCCTGGGGGTGCCCTGGTGTGTCCCTGGGGATGCCCTGGCTGTTCCCTAGGTGTTCCTGGGGGTGTCCTGCCTTCCCCTAGGTGTCCCTGGGGGTGCCCTGGCTTTCCCCTCGGTGTCCCTGGGGGTGCCCTGCCTGTCCCCTAGGTGTCCCTGGGGGTGCCCCGGCTGTCTTTAGGGTGCCCTGGCTGTCCCCTAGGTGTCCCTGGCGGTGCCCTGGCTGTCCCCTAGGTGTCCCCTGGGGGTGCCCTGGCTGTCTCGTCAGTGTCCCTGGGGGGTGCCCTGCCTGTCCCCTAAGTGTCGTTGGGGTGCCCTGGTGTCCTGGGGGTGCCCTGCCTGTC
>NW_027095073.1:0-36292 GCF_029207755.1 Chamaea fasciata | reverse complement strand
CCTAGAGGTGCCCTGGCTGTCCCCTAGGTGTCCCTGGGGGTGCCCTGGGTGTCCCTGGGGGTGCCCTCCCTGTCCCTAGGGTGCCCTGACTGTCCCCTAGGTGTCCCTGGGTGTGCCCTGGGTGTCCCTGGGCGTGCACAGGGTGTCCCTGGGGTTCCCTGGCTGTCCCCTAGGTTTCCCTGGGGGGGCCCTGGCTGTCCCCTAGGTGTCCCTGGGGGTGCCCTGGGTGTCCCTGGGGGTGCACAGGGTGTCCCTGGGGTTCCCTGGCTGTCCCCTAGGTGTCCCTGGGGGTGCCCTGGGTGTCCCTGGGGTGCACTGGCTGACCCCAAGGTGTCCCTTGGGGTGCCCAGAGTGTCCCTAGGAGGTCCCTGGCTGTCCCCTAGGGGTCTCTGGGGGTGCCCTGGCTGTCCCGTCAGTGTCCCTTGGGGTGCCCTGCCTGTCCCCTAGGTGTCCCTGGGGGTGCCCTGCCTGTCCCTTAGGTGTCCCTGGGGTGCCCTGGCTGTCCCTAGGGTGCCCTGGCTGTGCCCTCGGTGTCTCTGGGGGTGCCCTGGGTGTCCCTGGGGTGCCCTGGCTGTCCCTAGGGTGCCATGGCTTTCCCTAGGGTGCCCTGGCTGTCCCCTCGGTGTCCCCGGGGGTGCCCTGGGTGTCCCTGGGGTGCCCTGGCTGTCCCCTAGGTGTCCCTGGGGGGGCCCTGGCTGTCCCCTAGGTGTCCCTGGGGTGCCCTGGCTGTCCCCTAGGTGTCCCTGGGGGGGCCCTGGCTGTCCCCTAGGTGTCCCTGGGGGTGCCCTGGCTGTCCCTGGGGTGCCCTGGCTGTCTCCTAGGTGTCCCTGGGCTGCCCTGGCTGTCCCCTAGGTGTCCCTGGGGGTGCCCTTGATGTCCCTGGGGGGGCCCTGGCTGTCCCTGGGGGTGCCCTGGCTGTCCCTGGGGGTGCCCTGGCTGTCCCTGGGGGAGCCCTGGCTGTCCCTGGGGGTGCCCTGGCTGTCCCCTTCGTGTTCCTGGGGGTGCCCTGGGTGTCCCTGGAGTGCCTGTGCTGTCCCCTAAATGTCCCTGGGGTGCCCTGGCTGTCCCCTGGATGTCCCTGGGGGTGCCCTGGGTGTCCCTGGGGGTGCCCTGGCTGTCCCCTAGGTGTCCCTGGGGGTGCCCTGCCTGTCCCTTAGGTGTCCCTGGGGGTGCCCTGGCTGTCCCTAGGGTGCCCTGGCTGTGCCCTAGGTGTCCCTGGGGTGCCTTGGCTGTCCCTGGGGGTGCCCTGGCTGTCCCCTCGTTGTCCCTGGGGGTACCCTGCGTGTCCCCTAGGTGTCCTTGGGGGTGCCCTGGCTGTCCCTAGGGTGCCCGGGCTGTCCCCTAGGTGTCCCCGGGTGTGCCCTGGTTTTCCCTGGGGGTGCACAGGGTGTCCCTGAGGTTCCCAGGCTGTCCCCTAGGTGTCCCTGGGGGGGCCCTGGCTGTCCCCTAGGTGTCCCTGGGGGTGCCCTAGGTGTCCCTAGGGGTGCACAGGGTGTCCCTGGGGTTCCCTGGCTGTCCCCTAGGTGTCCGTGGGGGGGCCCTGGCTGTCCCCTAGGTGTCCCTGGGGGTGCCCTGGCTGTCCCTAGGGTGCCCTGGCAGTCCCCTAGGTGTCCCTGGGGGTGCCCTGCCTGTCCCCTAGGTGTCCCTGGGGGTGCCCTGGTGTCCCTCGGGGTGCCCTGGCTGTCCCCTAGGTGTCCCTGGGGGTGCCCTGGCTGTCCCCTAGGTGTCCCTGGGGTTCCGTGGCTGTCCCCTAGGTGTCCCTGGGGGTGCCCTGGGTGTGCCTGGGGTGCCCTGGCTGTCCCCTAGGTGTCCCTGGGGGTGCCCAGGGTGTCCCTGGGGATGCCCTGGCTGTCCCCTAGGTGTCCCTGGGGGTGCCCTGGATGTCCCTGGGGGGGCCCTGGCTGTCCTGTAGGTGTCCCAGGGGGTGCCCTCCCTGTCCCTCGAGGTGCCCTGGCTGTCCCCTAGGTGTCCCTGGGGGTGCCCTGGGTGTCCCTGGGGGTGCCCTGGCTGTCCCTAGGGTGCCCTGACTGTCCCCTAGGTGTCCCTGGGTGTGCTCTGGGTGTCCCTCGGCGTGCACAGGGTGTCCCTGGGGTTCCCTGGCTTTCCCCTAGGTGTCCGTGGGGGGGCCCTGGCTGTCCCCTAGGTGTCCCTGGGGGTGCCCTGCCTGTCCCCTAGGTGTCCCTGGGGGTGCCCTGGTGTCCCTCGGGGTGCCCTGGCTGTCCCCTAGGTGTCTCTGGGGGTGCCCTGGCTGTCCTCTAGGTGTCCCTGGGGGTGCCCTGGCTGTCCCCTAGGTGTCCCTGGGGGTGCCCTGGCTGTCCCTAGGGTGCCCTGGCTGTGCCCTAGGTGTCCCTGGGGTGCTCTGGCTGTCCCTGGGGGTGCCATGGCTGTCCCCTCATTGTCCCTGGGGGTACCCTGCGTGACCCCTAGGTGTCCTTTGGGGTGCCCTGGCTGTGCCCTCAGTGTCCCTGGGGGTGCCCTGGGTGTCCTTGGGGGTGCCCAGGTTGTCCCCTAGGTGTCCCTGAGGGTGCCCTGGCTGTCCCCTCGGTGTCCCTGGGGGTGCCCTGGGTGTCCCTGGGGTGCCCTGGCTGTCCCTGGGGTGCCCGGGAGGTCCCCTACGTGTTCCTGGGGTACCCTGGGTGTCCCTGGGCAGCCCTGGGGTGCCTTGGCTGTCCCGTAGGTGTCCCTGGGCTGCCCTGGCTGTCCTTGGGGTGGCCTGGCTGTGCCCTTGGTGTCCCTGAGGGTGCCCTGGCTGTCCCTAGGGTGCCCTTGCTGTCCCCTAGGTGTGCCTGTGGGTGCCCTCCCTGTCCCTCGGGATGCCCTGGCTGTCCCCTACGTGTCCCTGGGGGTGCCCTGGGTGTCCCTGGGGTCCCCTGGCTGTCCCCTAGGTGTCCCTGGGGGGGCCCTGGCTGTCCCCTAGGTGTCCCTGGGGGTGCCCTGGCTGTTCCTGTGGTGCCCTGGCTGTCCCCTATATTTCCTTGGGGGTGCCCTGGCTGTCGCTGGGGTGCCCTGGCTGTCTCCTAGATGTGTCTGGAGGTCGCCTAGGTGTCCCTGGGGGTGCCCTGCTTGTCCCTAGGGTGCCCTGGCTGTCCCCTACGTGTCCCTGGCGTTCCCTGGCTGTCCCGTAGGTGTCCCTGGGGGGGCCCTGGGTGTCCCTGGGGTGCCCTGGCTGTCTTTGGGGTGCCCGGGAGGTCCCCTACGTGTACCCGGTGTACCCTGGGTGTCCCTGGGCTGCCCTGGGGTGCCCTGGCTGTCCTGCAGGTGTCCCTGGGCTGCCCTGGCTGTCCTTGGGGTGGCCTGGCTGTGCCCTTGGTGTCCCTGAGGTTGCCCTGGCTGTCCCTAGGGTGCCCTGGCTGTGCCGTAGGTGTCCCTGTGGTGCCCTGGCTGTCCTCTAGGTGTCCCTGGGGTGCCCTGGGTGTCCCTGGGGTCCCCTGGCTGTCTCCTAGGTGTCCCTGTGGGTGCCCTCCCTGTCCCTCGGGCTGCCCTGGCTGTCCCCTAGGTGTCCCTGGGGGTGCCCTTGATGTCCCTGGGGGGGCCCTGGCTGTCCCTGGGGGTGCCCTGGCTGTCCCCTAGGTGGCCCTGGGGGTGCCCTGGCTGTCCTTTAGGTGTCTTTTGGTGTGCCCTGGCTGTCCCTGGGGGAGCCCTGGCTGTCCCTGGGGGTGCCCTGGCTGTCCCCTAGGTGGCCCTGGGGGTGCCCTGGCTGTCCTTTAGGTGTCTTTTGGTGTGCCCTGGCTGTCCCTGGGGGAGCCCTGGCTGTCCCTGGGGGTGCCCTGCCTGTCCTCTCGGTGTCCCTGGGGGTGCCCTGGCTGTGCCCTCGGTGTCCCTGGGGGTGCCCTCCCTGTCCCTCGGGATGCCCTGGCTGTCCCCTAGGTGTCCCTGGGGGTGCCCTGGGTGTCCCTGGGCTGCCCTGGCTGTCCCCTAGGTTTCCCTGGGGGGGCCCTGGCTGTCCCCTAGGTGTCCCTGGGGGTGCCCTGGCTGTCCCTGGGGTGCCCTGGCTGTCCCCTAGATGTCCCTGGAGGTCGCCTAGGTGTCCCTGGGGGTGCCCTCGCTGTCCCTGGGGTGCCCTGGCTGTCCCCTAGGTGTCCCTGGGGGTGCCCTCGCTGTCCCTGGGGTGCCCTGGCTGTCCCCTTGGTGGCCCTGTGGTGCCCTGGGTGTCCCTGGGGGTGCCCTGGAGGTCCCCTTGGTGTCCTTGCGGGTGCCCTGGCTGTCCCTGGGGTGCCCTGGCTGTCCCCTAGGTGTCCCTGGGTGTGCCCTGGGTGTCCCTGGGGTGCCCTGGCTTTCCCCTAGGTGTCCCTGGGGGTGCCCTGGCTGTCCCTGGAGTGCCATGGCTGTCCCGTCAGTGTCCCTGGGGGTGCCCTGATTGTCCCTGGCGTGCCCAGGGGGTGCCCTGGCTGTCCCCTCGGTGTCCCTGGGGTTGCCCATGGTGTCCCTGGGAGTGCCCTGGCTGTCCCCTAGGTGTCCCTGGGGGTGCCCTGGCTGTCCCCTTCGTGTCTTGGAGGTGCCCTCGCTGTCCCTGGTGTGCCCTGGCTGTCCCGTTGGTGGCCCTGGGGGTGCCCTGGGTGTCCCTGGGGGTGCCCTGGAGGTCCCCTTGGTGTCCCCTGGGGGTGCCCTGGCTGTCCCTGGGGTGCCCTGGCTGTCCCCTAGGTGTCCCTGGGGGTGCCCTGGCTGTCCCCTAGGTGTCCCTGGGGGTGCCCTGCCTCTCCCCTAGGTGTCCCTGGGGGTGCCCTGGCTGTCCCCTAGGTGTCCCTGGGGGTGCCCTGGGTGTCCCTGGGGGTGCCCTGGCTGTCCCTGGGGTGCCTTGGCTGTCTCCAAGGTGTCCCTGGGGGTGCCCTGCCTGTCCTCTCGGTGTCCCTGGGGGTGCCCTGGCTGTGCCCTCGGTGTCCCTGGGGGTGCCCTCCCTGTCCCTCGGGATGCCCTGGCTGTCCCCTAGGTGTCCCTGGGGGTGCCCCGGGTGTCCCTGGGCTGCCCTGGCTGTCCCCTAGGTTTCCCTGGGGGGGCCCTGGCTGTCCCCTAGGTGTCCCTGGGGGTGCCCTGGCTGTCCCTGGGGTGCCCTGGCTGTCCCCTAGGTGTCTCTGGGGGTGGCCTGGCTGTCCCTGGGGTGCCCTGGCTGTTCCCTAGATGTCCCTGGAGGTCGCCTAGGTGTCCCTGGGGGTGCCCTCGCTGTCCCTGGGGTGCCCTGGCTGTCCCCTAGGTGTCCCTGGGGGTGCCCTCGCTGTCCCTGGGGTGCCCTGGCTGTCCCCTTGGTGGCCCTGTGGTGCCCTGGGTGTCCCTGGGGGTGCCCTGGAGGTCCCCTTGGTGTCCTTGCGGGTGCCCTGGCTGTCCCTGGGGTGCCCTGGCTGTCCCCTAGGTGTCCCTGGGTGTGCCCTGGGTGTCCCTGGGGTGCCCTGGCTTTCCCCTAGGTGTCCCTGGGGGTGCCCTGGCTGTCCCTGGAGTGCCATGGCTGTCCCGTCAGTGTCCCTGGGGGTGCCCTGATTGTCCCTGGCGTGCCCAGGGGGTGCCCTGGCTGTCCCCTCGGTGTCCCTGGGGTTGCCCATGGTGTCCCTGGGAGTGCCCTGGCTGTCCCCTAGGTGTCCCTGGGGGTGCCCTGGCTGTCCCCTTCGTGTCTTGGAGGTGCCCCTCGCTGTCCCTGGTGTGCCCTGGCTGTTTCGTTGGTGGCCCTGGGGGTGCCCTGGGTGTCCCTGGGGGTGCCCTGGAGGTCCCCTTGGTGTCCCTGGGGGTGCCCTGGCTGTCCCTGGGGTGCCCTGGCTGTCCCCTAGGTGTCCCTGGGTGTGCCCTGGGTGTCCCTGGGGGTGCCCTGCCTGTCCCCTTGGTGTCCCAGGGGGTGCCCTGGGTGTCCCTGGGGTGCCCTGGCTGTCCCCTAGGTGTCCCCTGGGGGTGCCCTGGCTGTCCCCTTGGTGTCCTGGGGTGCCCTGGCTGTCCCCTAGGTGTCACTGGGGGGGCCTTGGCTGTCCTTGGGGTGCTCTGGCTGTCCCCTTGGTGTCCCTGGGGGAGCCCTGGGTGTCCCTGGGGTGCCCTGAAGGTGCCCTGCCTGTCCTCTAGGTGTCCCTGGGGGTGCCCTGGCTGTCCCCTCGGTGTCCCTGGGGGTGCCCTGCCTGTCCCCTAAATGTCCCTGGGGGGGCCCTGGCTGTCCCCCTAGGTGTCCCTGGGGGTGACCTGGGTGTCCCTGGAGTGCCCTGGCTGTCCCCTAAATGTCCCCTGGGGGTGCCCTGGCTTTCCCCTCGGTGTCCCTGGGGGTGCCCTACCTGTCCCCTAGGTGTCCCTAAAGGTGCCCCTGGCTGTCCCCTAGGTGTCCCTGGGGGTGACCTGGGTGTCCCTGGAGTGCCCTGGCTGTCCCCTAAATGTCCCTGGGGGTGCCCTGGCTTTCCCCTCGGTGTCCCTGGGGGTGCCCTGCCTGTCCCCTAGGTGTCGTTAGGGGTGCCCGTGGTTTCCCTGGGGTACCCTGGCTGTCCCCTAGGTGTCCCTGGGGGTGCCCTGGGTGTCCCTGGGGGTGCCCTGCCTGTCCCCTAGGTGTCCCTGGGGGGGCCCTGGCTGTCCCCTAGGTGTCCCTGGGGGTGCCCCGCCTGTCCCCTAGGTGTCCCTGGGGGTGCCCTGGCTGTCCTCTAGGTGTCCCTGGGGGTGCCCTGGCTGTCCCTCGGGTTCCCTGGCTGTCCCCTAGGTGTCCCCTGGGGGTGACCTGGGTGTCCCTGGAGTGCCCTGGCTGTCCTCTAGGTGTCCCTGGGGGTGCCCTGGCTGTCCCCTAGGTGTCCCTCGGGGTCACCTGGGTGTCCCTGGAGTGCCCTGGCTGTCCCCTAAATGTCCCTGGGGGTGCCCTGGCTTTCCCCTCGGTGTCCCTGGGGGTGCCCTGGGTGTCCCTGGGGTGCCCTGGCTGTCCTCTAGGTGTCCCTGGGGGTGCCCTGGGTGTCCCTGGAGTGCCCTGGCTGTCCCCTAAATGTCCCTGGGGGTGCCCTGGCTTTCCCCTCGGTGTCCCTGGGGGTGGCCTGTCTGTCCCCTAGGTGTCCCTGGGGGTGCCCTGGGTGTCCTTGGGGTGCCCTGGGGGTGCCCTGCCTGTCCCCTCGGTGTCCCTGGGGGGGGCCTGGCTGTCCCCTAGGTGTCCCTGGGGGTTCCCTGCCTGTCCCCTAGGTGTCCCTGGGGGTGCCCTTGGTGTCCCTGGGGGCGCCCTGGCTGTCCCTTAGGTGTCCCTGGGGGTGCCCTTGGTGTCCCTGGGGGTGCCCTGGCTGTCCCTGGAGTGCCATGGCTGTCCCGTCGGTGTCCCTGGGGGTGCCCTGATTGTCCCTGGGGTGCCCAGGGGGTGCCCTGGCTGTCCCCTCGGTGTCCCTGGGGGTGCCCATGGTGTCCCTGGAGTGCCCTGGCTGTCCCCTAGGTGTCCCTGGGGGTGCCCTGAGTGTCCCTGAGGTGCCCTGGCTGTCCCCTAGGTGTCCCTGGTGTGCCCTGGCTGTCCCCTTGGTGGCCCTGGGGGGGTGCCCTGGGTGTCCCTGGGGGTGCCCTGGAGGTCCCCTTGGTGTCCTTGGGGGTGCCTGGCTGTCCCTGGGGTGCCCTGGCTGTCCCCTAGGTGTCCCTGGAGTGTTCCCTGGGTGTCCCTGGGGGTGCCCTGCCTGTCCCCTTGGTGTCCCAGGGGGTGCCCTGGGTGTCCCTGGGGTACCCTGGCTGTCCCATAGGTGTCCCTGGGGGTGCCCTGGCTGTCCCCTTGGTGTCCCTGGGGTGCTCTGGCTGTCCCCTTGGTGTCCCTGGGGGAGCCGTGGTTGTCCCTGGGGTGCCCTGGGGGTGCCCTGCCTGTCCTCTAGGTGTCCCTGGGGGTGCCCTGGCTGTCCCCTCGGTGTCCCTGGGGGTGCCCTGCCTGTCCCCTAGGTGTCCCTGGGGGGGCCCTGGCTGTCTCCTAGGTGTCCCTGGGGGTGACCTGGGTGTCCCTGGAGTGCCCTGGCTGTCCCCTAAATGTCCCTGGGGGTGCCCTGGCTTTCCCCTTGGTGTCCCTGGGGGTGCCCAGCCTGTCCCCTAGGTGTCCCTAAAGGTGCCCTGGCTGTCCCCTTGGTGTCCCTGGGGGTGACCTGGGTGTCTCTGGAGTGCCCTGGCTGTCCCCTAAATGTCCCTGGGGGTACCCTGGCTTTCCCCTCGGTGTCCCTGGGGGTGCCCTGCCTGTCCCCTAGGTGTCCCTGGGGTGCCCTGGCTGTCCCTGGGGGTGCCCTGCCTGTCCCCTAGGTGTCCCTGGGGGGGCCCTGGCTGTCCCCTAGGTGTCCCTGGGGGTGCCCCGCCTGTCCCCTAGGTGTTCCTCGGGGTGCACTGGCTGTCCTCTAGGTGTCCCTGGGGGTGCCCTGGCTGTCCCTCGGGTTCCCTGGCTGTCCCCTAGGTGTCCCTGGGGGTGACCTGGGTGTCCCTGGAGTGCCCTGGCTGTCCTCTAGGTGTCCCTGGGGGTGCCCTGGCTGTCCCCTAGGTGTCCCTCGGGGTGACCAGGGTGTCCCTGGAGTGCCCTGGCTGTCCCCTAAATGTCCCTGGGGGTGCCCTGGCTTTCCCCTCGGTGTCCCTTGGGGTGCCCTGGGTGTCCCTGGGGTGCCCTGGCTGTCCCCATGGTGTCCCTGTGGGTGCCCAGAGTGTCCCTGGGAGTGCCATGGCTGTCCCCTAGGGGTCTCAGAGTGTGCCCTGGCTGTCCCGTCAGTGTCCCTGTGGGTTCCCTGCATGTCCCCAAGGTGTCCCTGGGGGTGCCCTGGGTGTCCCTGGAGTGCCCTGGCTGTCCCCTAAATGTCCCTGGGGGTGTCCTGGCTTTCCCCTCGGTGTCCCTGCGGGTGGCCTGCCTGTCCCCTAGGTGTCCCTGGGGGTGCCCTGGGTGTCCTTGGGGTGCCCTGGGGGCGCCCTGCCTGTCCCCTAGGTGTCCCTGGGGGGGCCCTGGCTGTCCCCTAGGTATCCCTGGGGTGCCCTGCCTGTCCCCTAGGTGTCCCTGGGGGTTCCCTGGGTGTCCCTGGGGGTGCCCTGGCTGTCCCCTAGGTGTCCCTGGGGTTGCCCTGGGTGTCCCTGGAGTGCCCTGGCTGTCCCCTAAATGTCCCTGGGGGTGCCTTGGGTGTCCCTGGAGTGCCCTGTCTGTCCCCTAAATGTCCCTGGGGGTGCCCTGGCTGTCCCCTCGGTGTCCCTGGGGTGCCCTGCCTGTCTCCTAGGTGTCCCTGGGGGTGACCTGGGTGTCCCTGGAGTGCCCTGGCTGTCCCCTAAATGTCCCTGGGGGTGCCCTGCCTGTCCCCTAGGTGTCCCTGGGGGTGCCCTGCCTGTCCCCTAGGTGTCGTTGGGGGTGCCCTGGGTTTCCCTGGGGGTGCACTGCCTGTCCCCTAGGTGTCCCTGGGGGTACCCTGGGTGTCCCTGGGGTGCCCTGGCTGTCCCCTTGGTGTCCCTGGGGGTGCCCTGGGTGTCCCTGGGGTGCCCTGGCTGTCCCCATGGTGTCCCTGTGGGTGCCCAGAGTGTCCCTGGGAGTGCCCTGGCTGTCACCTAGGGGTCTCTGGGGGTGCCCTTCCTGGACCCTAGGTGTCCCTGGGGGTGCCCTGCCTAGGCCGTAGGTGTCCCTGGGGGTTCCTTGCCTGTCCCCTAGGTGTCCCTGGGGGTGCCCTGGGTGTTCCTGGGGGTGCCCTGGCTGTCCCCTAGGTGTCCCTGGGGGTGCCCTGGGTGTCCCTGGAGTGCCCTGGCTGTCCCCTAAATGTCCCTGGGGGTGCCCTGGCTGTCCCCTAGGTGTCCCTGGGGGTGCCCTGGCTTTCCCCTCGGTGTCCCTGGGGGTGCCCTGCCTTTCCCCTAGGTGTCCCTGGGGGTGCCCTGGGTGTCCCTGGGGGGGCCCTGGCTGTCCCCTAAGTGTCCCTGGGGGGGCCGTGGCTGTCCCTGGGGTGCCCTGGCTGTCCCCTAGGTGTCCCTGGGGGGGCCCTGGCTGTCCCCTAGGTGTCCCTGGGGGTGCCCTCGCTGTCCCTGGTGTGCCCTGGCTGTCCCCTTGGTGGCCCTGGGGGTGCCCTGGGTGTCCCTGGGGGTGCCCTGGCTGTCCCCTAGGTGTCACTGGGGGGGCCCTGGCTGTCCTTGGGGTGCTCTGGCTGTCCCCTTGGTGTCCCTGGGGGAGCCCTGGGTGTCCCTGGGGTGCCCTGGGGGTGCCCTGCCTGTCCTCTAGGTGTCCCTGGGGGTGCCCTGGCTGTCCCCTCGGTGTCCCTGGGGGTGCCCTGCCTGTCCCCTAGGTGTCCCTGGGGGGGCCCTGGCTGTCCCCTAGGTGTCCCTGGGTGTGACCTGGGTGTCCCTGGAGTGCCCTGGCTGTCCCCTAAATGTCCCTGGGGGTGCCCTGGCTTTCCCCTCGGTGTCCCTGGGGGTGCCCTGCCTGTCCCCTAGGTGTCCCTAAAGGTGCCCTGGCTGTCCCCTACGTGTCCCTGGGGGTGACCTGGGTGTCCCTGGAGTGCCCTGGCTGTCCCCTAAATGTCCCTGGGGGTGCCCTGGCTTTCCCCTCGGTGTCCCTGGGGGTGCCCTGCCTGTCCCCTAAGTGTCCCTGGGGGTGCCCTCGCTGTCCCTGGGGTGCCCTGGCTGTCCCCTTGGTGGCCCTGGGGGTGCCCTGGGTGTCCCTGGGGGTGCCCTGGCTGTCCCCTTGGTGTCCCTGGGGGTGCCCTGGCTGTCCCTGGAGTGCCATGGCTGTCCCGTCGGTGTCCCTGGGGGTGCCCTGATTGTCCCTGGGGTGCCCAGGGGGTGCCCTGACTGTCCCCTCGGTGTCCCTGGGGGTGCCCATGGTGTCCCTGGGAGTGCCCTGGCTGTCCCTTAGGTGTCCCTGGGGGTGCCCTGAGTGTCCCTGAGGTGCCCTGGCTGTCCCCTAGGTGTCCCTGGGGGTGCCCTGGCTGTCCCCTTCGTGTCTTGGGGGTGCCCTCGCTGTCCCTGGTGTGCCCTGGCTGTCCCCTTGGTGGCCCTGGGGGTGCCCTGGGTGTCCCTGGGGGTGCCCTGGAGGTCCCCTTGGTGTGCCCTAGGTGTCCCTTGGGGTGCCCTAGGTGTCCCTGGGGGTGCCCTGGCTGTCCCTGGAGTGCCCTGGCTGTCCCCTAGGTGTCCTTGGGGGGGCCTTGGCTGTCCCCTAGGTGTCCCTGGGGGTGCCCTGCCTGTCCCCAAGGTGTCCCTGCGGGTGCCCTGGCTGTCCTCTAGGCGTCCCTGGGGGTGCCCTGGGTGTCCCTGGGGATGCCCTGGCTGTTCCCTAGGTGTCCCTGGGGGTGCCCTGGGTGTCCCTGGGGGGGCCCTGGCTGTCCCCTAGGGGTCTCTGGGGTTGCCCTGCCTGTCCCCTAGGGGTCCCTGGGGGTGCCCTGGCTGTGCCCTCGGTGTCTCTGAGGGTGCCCTGGGTGTCCCTGGGGTGCCATGGCTGTACCCTGGGTGTCCCTGTGGGTGTCCTGGATGTCCCTGAAGTGCCCTGGCTGCCTTCAATGTGTCCCTGTGGGTGCCCAGTGTCCCTGGGGGTGCCCTGGCTGTCCCCTAGGTGTCTCTGGGGGTGCCCTGGCTGTCCCTAGGGTGCCCTGGCTGTGCCCTCGGTGTCTCTGGGGGTGCCCTAGGTGTCCCTCGGGGTGACCTCGGTGTCCCTGGGGGTGCCCTGGCTGTCCGCTAGGTGTCCCTGGGGGAGCCCTGGGTGTGCCTGGGATGCCCTGGCTGTCCCCTAGGTGGCTCTGGGGGTGCCCTGGGTGTCCCTGGGGGTGCCCTGGAGGTCCCCTAGGTGTCCCTGGGGGTGCCCTGGGTGTCCCTGGTGTGCCCTGGCTGTCCCCTAGGGGTCTGTGGGGGTGCCCTGGCTGTCCCGTCATTGTCCCTGGGGGTGCCCTGCCTGTCCCCTAGGTGTCCCTGGGGGTGCCCTGGCTGTCTTTCTGGTGCCCTGGCTGTCCCCTAGGTGTCCCTGGGGGTGCCCTGGTTGTCCCTGGAGTGCCCTGGCTGTCCCCTAGTTGTCCCTGGGGGGGCCCTGGCTGTCCCCTAGGTGTTACTGGGGGTGCCCTGGCTGTCCCCTAGGTGTCCCTCGGGGTCCCCTTGGTGTCCCTGGGGGTGCCCTGGCTGTCCCCTAGGTGTCCATGGGGGTGCCCTGGGTGTCCCTGGGCTGCCCTGGCTGTCCCCTAGGTGTCCCTGCGGGTCCCCTTGGTGTCCCTGGGGGTGCCCTGGCTGTCCCCTAGGTGTCCCTGGGGGTGCCCTGGCTGTCCCTGGAGTGCCCTGGCTGTCCCCTTGGTGTCCCTGGGGGTGCCCTGGCTGTCCCCTAGGTGTCCCTGGGGGTGCCCTGGCTGTCCCTGGAGTGCCCTGGCTGTCCCCTTGGTGTCCCTGGGGGTGCCCTGGCTGTCCCCTAGGTGTTCCTGGGGGTGCCCTGGCTGTCCCCTAGGTGTCCCTGGGGGTCCCCTTGGTGTCCCTGGGGGTGCCCTGGCTGTCCCCTAGGTGTTCCTGGGGGTGCCCTGGGTGTCCCTGGGGGTGCCCTGCCTGTCCCTAGGGTGCCCTGCCTGTCCCCTAGGTGTCCCTGGGTGTGCCCTGGGTGTCCCTGGGCGTGCACAGGGTGTCCCTGGGGGTGCCCTGGCTGTCCCCTAGGTGTCCCTGCGCGTGCCCTGGGTGTCCCTGGGGGTGCACAGGGTGTCCCTGTGGTTCCCTGGCTGTCCCCTAGGTGTCCCTGGGGGGGCCCTGGCTGTCCCTAGGTGTCCCTGGGGGTGCACTAGGTGTCCCTGGGGCTGCCCAGGGTATCCTTGGGGTTCCCTGGCTGTCCCCTACGTGTCCCTGGGGGTGCCCTGGCTGTCCCTAGGGTGCCCTGGCCGTCCCCTAGGTGTCCCTGGGGGTGCCCTGCCTGTCCCCTAGGTGTCCCTGGGGGTGCCCTGGTGTCCCTCGGGGTGCCCTGGCTTTACCCTAGGTGTCCCTGGGGGTGCCCTGGCTGTCCCCTAGGCGTCCCTGGGGGTGCCCTGCCTGTCCCCTAGGTGTCCCTGGGGGTGCCCTGGCTGTCCCTAGGGTGCCCTGGCTGTGCCCTAGGTGTCCCTGGGGTGCCCTGGCTGTCCCTGGGGGTGCCATGGCTGTCCCCTCATTGTCCCTGGGGGTACCCTGCGTGTCCCCTAGGTGTCCTTGGGGGTGCCCTTGCTGTCTCCTAGGTGTCCGTGGGGGTGCCCTGGGTGTCCTTGGGGGTGCCCAGGTTGTCCCCTAGGTGTCCCTGAGGGTTCCCTGGCTGTCCCCTAGGTGTCCCTGGGGGTGCCCTGGGTGTCCCTGGGGATGCCCAGGCTGTCCCCTAGGTGTCCCTGGGGGGGCCCTGGCTGTCCCCTAGGTGTCCCTAGGGGTGCCCTGCCTGTCCCCTAGGTGTCCCTGGTGGTGCCATGGCTGTCCTCTAGGTGTCCCTGGGGGTGCCCTGGCTGTCCCTGGGGATGCCCTGGCTGTCCCCTAGGTGTCCCTGGGGGCGCCCTGGGTGTCCCTGGGGGGGCCCTGGCTGTGCCCTCGGTGTCCCTTAGGGTGCCCTGGCTGTGCCCTTGGTGTCCCTGGGGGTGCCCTGGCTGTCCCTTGCGTGTCCTGGCTGTGCCCTAGGCGTCCCTGGGGGTGCCCTAGCAGTCCCTGGAGTGCCCTGGCTGTCCCCTAGGTGTCCCTGGGGGTGCCCTGGCTGTCCCCTAGGTGTCCCTGGGGGTGCCCTGGCTGTCTCCTAGGTGTTCCTGGGGGTGCCCTGGCTGTCCCTAGGGTGCCCTTGCTGTCCCCTCGGTGTCCCTGGGGGTGCCCTGGTTGTCCCCTAGGTGTCCCTGGGGGTGCCCTGGGTGTGCCTGGGGTGCCCTGGCTGTCCCCTAGGTGTCCCTGGGGGTGCCCAGGGTGTCCCTGGGGATGCCCTGGCTGTCCCCTAGGTGTCCCTGGGGGTGCCCTGGATGTCCCTGGGGGGGCCCTGGCTGTCCTCTAGGTGTCCCTGGGGGTGCCCTCGCTGTCCCTGGGGTGCCCTGGCTGTGCCCTCGGTGTCCCTGGGGGTGCCCTGGCTGTCCCTAGGGTGCCCTGGCTGTCCCCTAGGTGTCCCTGGGTGTGCCCTGGGTGTCCCTGGGCGTGCACAGGGTGTCCCTGGGGTTCCCTGGCTGTCCCCTAGGTGTCCCTGGGGTGCCCTGGGTGACCCCTCCGTGTCCCTGGGGATGCCCTGGGTGTCCCTGGGGTGCCCTGGCTGACCCCAAGGTGTCCCTTGGGGTGCCCAGAGTTTCCCTAGGAGGTCCCTGCCTGTCCCCTAGGTGTCCCTGGGGGTGCCCTGCCTGTCCCTTAGGTGTCCCTGGGGTGCCCTGGCTGTCCCCTAGGTGTCCCTGGGGGTGCCCTGCCTGTCCCTTAGGTGTCCCTGGGGTGCCCTGGCTGTCCCTAGGGTGACCTGGCTGTGCCCTCGGTGTCTCTGGGGGTTCCCTGTGTGTCCCTGGGGTGCCCTGGCTGTCCCTAGGGTGCCCTGGCTGTCCCCTCGGTGTCCCTGGGGGTGCCCTGGGTGTCCCTGGGGTGCCCTGGCTGTCCCCTAGGTGTCCCTGGGGGGGCCCTGGGTGTGCCTGGGGTGCCCTGGCTGTCCCCTAGGTGTCCCTGGGGGTGCCCAGGGTGTCTCTGGGGGGGCCCTGGCTGTCCTGTAGGTGTCCCTGGGGGTGCCCTCCCTGTCCCTCGAGGTGCCCTGGCTGTCCCCTACGTGTCCCTGGCGTTCCCTGGCTGTCCCATAGGTGTCCCTGGGGGGGCCCTGGGTGTCCCTGGGGTGCCCTGGCTGTCCCTGGGGTGCCCGGGAGGTCCCCTACGTGTCCCTGGGGTACCCTGGGTGTCCCTGGGTAGCCCTGGGGTGCCTTGGCTGTCCCGTAGGTGTCCCTGGGCTGCCCTGGCTGTCCTTGGGGTGGCCTGGCTGTGCCCTTGGTGTCCCTGAGGGTGCCCTGGCTGTCCCTAGGGTGCCCTGGCTGTGCCCTAGGTGTCCCTGTGGGTGCCCTCCCTGTCCCTCGGGATGCCCTGGCTGTCCCCTACGTGTCCCTGGGGGTGCCCTGGGTGTCCCTGGGGTCCCCTGGCTGTCCCCTAGGTGTCCCTGGGGGGGCCCTGGCTGTCCCCTAGGTGTCCCTGGGGGTGCCCTGGCTGTTCCTGTGGTGCCCTGGCTGTCCCCTAGGTGTCCCTGGGGGTGCCCTGGGTGTCCCTGGGGTGCCCTGGCTGTCTCCTAGATGTGTCTGGAGGTCGCCTAGGTGTCCCTGGGGGTGCCCTGCTTGTCCCTAGGGTGCCCTGGCTGTCCCCTACGTGTCCCTGGCGTTCCCTGGCTGTCCCGTAGGTTTCCCTGGGGGGGCCCTGGGTGTCCCTGTGGGTGCCCTGGCTGTCCCTGGGGTGCCCGGGAGGTCCCCTACGTGTACCCGGTGTACCCTGGGTGTCCCTGGGCTGCCCTGGGGTGCCCTGGCTGTCCTGTAGGTGTCCCTGGGCTGCCCTGGCTGTCCTTGGGGTGGCCTGGCTGTGCCCTTGGTGTCCCTGAGGGTGCCCTGGCTGTCCCTAGGGTGCCCTGGCTGTGCCATAGGTGTCCCTGTGGTGCCCTGGCTGTCCTCTAGGTGTCCCTGGGGTGCCCTGGGTGTCCCTTGCGTACCCTGGCTGTCTCCTAGGTGTCCCTGTGGGTGCCCTCCCTGTCCCTCGGGATGCCCTGGCTTTCCCCTAGGTGTCCCTGGGGGTGCCCTGGGTGTCCCTGGGGTCCCCTGGCTGTCCCCTAGGTGTCCCTGGGGGGGCCCTGGCTGTCCCCTAGGTGTCCCTGGGGGTGCCCTGGCTGTCCCTGGGGTGCCCTGGCTGTCCCCTAGATGTCCCTGGAGGTCGCCTAGGTGTCCCTGGGGGTGCCCTCGCTGTCCCTGGGGTGCCCTGGCTGTCTCCTAGGTGTCCCTGTAGGTGCCTTGGCTGTCCCCTAGATGTCCCTGGGGGTCCCCTTGGTGTCCCTGGGGGTACCCTGGCTGTCTCCGAGGTGTCCATGGGGGTGCCCTGGGTGTCCCTGGGCTGCCCTGGCTGTCCCCTAGGTGTCCCTGGGGGTGCCCTTGATGTCCCTGGGGGGGCCCTGGCTGTCCCTTGGGGTGCCCTGGCTGTCCCCTAGGTGGCCCTGTGGGTGCCCTGGCTGTCATTTAGGTGTCTTTTGGTGTGCCCTGACTGTCCCTGGGGGAGCCCTGGCTGTCCCTGGGGGTGCCCTGGCTGTCCCCTTCGTGTCCCTGGGGGTGCCCTGGGTGTCCCTGGAGTGCCCGTGCTGTCCCCTAAATGTCCCTGGGGTGCCCTGGCTGTCCCCTGGATGTCCCTGGGGGTGCCCTGGGTGTCCCTGGGGGTGCCCTGGCTGTCCCCTAGGTGTCCCTGGGGGTGCCCTGCCTGTCCCTTAGGTGTCCCTGGGGGTGCCCTGGCTGTCCCTAGGGTGCCCTGGCTGTGCCCTAGGTGTCCCTGGGGTGCCTTGGCTGTCCCTGGGGGTGCCCTGGCTGTCCCCTCGTTGTCCCTGGGGGTACCCTGCGTGTCCCCTAGGTGTCCTTGGGGGTGCCCTGGCTGTCCCTAGGGTGCCCTTTCTGTGCCCTGGCTGTCCCTAGGGTGCCCGGGCTGTCCCCTAGGTGTCCCCGGGTGTGCCCTGGTTTTCCCTGGGGGTGCACAGGGTGTCCCAGAGGTTCCCTGACTTTCCCCTAGGTGTCCCTGGGGAGGCCCTGGCTGTCCCCTAGGTGTCCCTGGGGGTGCCCTGAGTGTCCCTAGGGGTGCACAGGGTGTCTTTGGGGTTCCCTGGCTGTCCCCTAGGTGGCCCTGGGGGGGCCCTGGCTGTCCCCTAGGTGTCCCTGGGGGTGCATTAGGTGTCCCTGGGGGTGCCCAGGGTGTCCCTGGGGTTCCCTGGCTGTCCCCTAGGTGTCCCTGGGGGTGCCCTGGCTGTCCCTAGGGTGCCCTGGCAGTCCCCTAGGTGTCCCTGGGGGTGCCCTGCCTGTCCCCTAGGTGTCCCTGGGGGTGCCCTGGTGTCCCTCGGGGTGCCCTGGCTGTCCCCTAGGTGTCCCTGGGGGTGCCCTGGCTGTCCCCTAGGTGTCCCTGGGGTTCCCTGGCTGTCCCCTAGGTGTCCCTGGGGGTGCCCTGGGTGTGCCTGGGGTGCCCTGGCTGTCCCCTAGGTGTCCCTGGGGGTGCCCAGGGTGTCCCTGGGGAAGCCCTGGCTGTCCCCTAGGTGTCCCTGGGGGTGCCCTGGATGTCCCTGGGGGGGCCCTGGCTGTCCTGTAGGTGTCCCTGGGGGTGCCCTCCCTGTCCCTCGAGGTGCCCTGGCTGTCCCCTAGGTGTCCCTGGGGGTGCCCTGGGTGTCCCTGGGGGTGCCCTGGCTGTCCCTAGGGTGCCCTGGCTGTCCCCTAGGTGTCCCTGGGTGTGCCCTGGGTGTCCCTGGGCGTGCACAGGGTGTCCCTGGGGTTCCCTGGCTGTCCCCTAGGTTTCCCTGGGGGGGCCCTGGCTGTCCCCTAGGTGTCCCTGGGGGTGCCCTGGGTGTCCCTGGGGGTGCACAGGGTGTCCCTGGGGTTCCCTGGCTGTCCCCTAGGTGTCCCTGGGGGTGCCCTGGGTGTCCCTGGGGTGCCCTGGCTGACCCCAAGGTGTCCCTTGGGGTGCCCAGAGTGTCCCTAGGAGGTCCCTGGCTGTCCCCTAGGGGTCTCTGGGGGTGCCCTGGCTGTCCCGTCAGTGTCCCTTGGGGTGCCCTGCCTGTCCCCTAGGTGTCCCTGGGGGTGCCCTGCCTGTCCCTTAGGTGTCCCTGGGGTGCCCTGGCTGTCCCTAGGGTGCCCTGGCTGTGCCCTCGGTGTCTCTGGGGGTGCCCTGGGTGTCCCTGGGGTGCCCTGGCTGTCCCTAGGGTGCCATGGCTTTCCCTAGGGTGCCCTGGCTGTCCCCTCGGTGTCCCTGGGGGTGCCCTGGGTGTCCCTGGGGTGCCCTGGCTGTCCCCTAGGTGTCCCTGGGGGGGCCCTGGCTGTCCCCTAGGTGTCCCTGGGGGTGCCCTGGGTGTCCCTGGGGGTGCACAGGGTGTCCCTAGGGTGCCCTGGCTGTCCCCTCGGTGTCCCTGGGGGTGCCCTGGGTGTCCCTGGGGTGCCCTGGCTGTCCCCTAGGTGTCCCTGGGGAGGCCCTGGCTGTCCCCTAGGTGTCCCTGGGGGTGCCCTGGGTGTCCCTGGGGTGCCCTGGCTGACCGCAAGGTGTCCCTTGGGGTGCCCAGAGTGTCCCTAGGAGGTCCCTGGCTGTCCTCTAGGGGTCTCTGGGGGTGCCCTGGCTGTCCCGTCAGTGTCCCTGGGGGTGCCCTGCCTGTCCCTTAGGTGTCCCTGGGGTGCCCTGGCTGTCCCTAGGGTGCCCTGGCTGAGCCCTCGGTGTCTCTGGGGGTGCCCTGGCTGTCCCTAGGGGGCCATGGCTGTCCCTAGGGTGCCCTGGCTGTCCCCTCGGTCTCCCTGGGGGTGCCCTGGGTGTCCCTGGGGTGCCCTGGCTGTCCCCTAGGTGTCCCTGGGGGTGCCCTGCCTATCCCTAGGGTGCCCTGGCTGTCCCCTACGTGTCCCTGGCGTTCCCTGGCTGTCCCATCGGTGTCCCTGGGGGGGCGCTGGATGTCCCTGGGGTGCCCTGGCTGTCCCTGGGGTGCCCGGCAGGTCCCCTACGTGTCCCTGGGGTACCCTGGGTGTCCCTGGGCAGCCCTGGGGTGCCTTGGCTGTCCCGTAGGTGTCCCTGGGCTGCCCTGGCTGTCCTTGGGGTGGCCTGGCTGTGCCCTTGGTGTCCCTGAGGGTGCCCTGGCTGTCCCTAGGGTGCCCTGGCTGTGCCCTAGGTGTCCCTGTGGGTGCCCTCCCTGTCCCTCGGGATGCCCTGGCTGTCCCCTACGTGTCCCTGGGGGTGCCCTGGGTGTCCCTGGGGTCCCCTGGCTGTCCCCTAGGTGTCCCTGGGGGGGCCCTGGCTGTCCCCTAGGTGTCCCTGGGGGTGCCCTGGCTGTTCCTGTGGTGCCCTGGCTGTCCCCTAGGTGTCCCTGGGGGTGCCCTGGCTGTCCCTGGGGTGCCCTGGCTGTCTCCTAGATGTGTCTGGAGGTCGCCTAGGTGTCCCTGGGGGTGCCCTGCTTGTCCCTAGGGTGCCCTGGCTGTCCCCTACGTGTCCCTGGCGTTCCCTGGCTGTCCCGTAGGTGTCCCTGGGGGGGCCCTGGGTGTCCCTGGGGTGCCCTGGCTGTCCCTGGGGTGCCCGGGAGGTCCCCTACGTGTACCCGGTGTACCCTGGGTGTCCCTGGGCTGCCCTGGGGTGCCCTGGCTGTCCTGTAGGTGTCCCTGGGCTGCCCTGGCTGTCCTTGGGGTGGCCTGGCTGTGCCCTTGGTGTCCCTGAGGGTGCCCTGGCTGTCCCTAGGGTGCCCTGGGTGTCCCCTAGGTGTCCCTGGGGGTGCCCTGGCTGTCCCCTAGGTGTCCCTTGGGGTGCCCTGCCTGTCCCGTAGGTGTCCCTGGGGGTGCCCTGGCTTTCCCTAGTGTGCCCTGGCTGTGCCCTAGGTGTCCCTGGGGTGCCTTGGCTGTCCCTGGGTTGCCCTGGCTGTCCCCTCGTTGTCCCTGGGGGTACCCTGCATGTCCCCTAGGTGTCCTTGGGGGTGCCCTGGCTGTCCCTAGGGTGCCCTTTCTGTGCCCTGGCTGTCCCTAGGGTGCCCGGGCTGTCCCCTAGGTGTCCCCGGGTGTGCCCTGGGTGTCCCTGGGGGTGCACAGGGTGTCCCTGAGGTTCCCTGGCTGTCCCCTAGGTGTCCCTGGGGGGGCCCTGGCTGTCCCCTAGGTGTCCCTGGGGGTGCATTATGTGTCCTGGGGATGCCCAGGGTGTCCCTGGGGTTCCCTGGCTGTCCTCTAGGTGTCCCTGGGGGGGCCCTGGCTGTCCCCTAGGTGTCCCTAGGGGTGCCCTGCCTGTCCCCTAGGTGTCCCTGGTGGTGCCATGGCTGTCCTCTAGGTGTCCCTGGGGGTGCCCTGGCTGTCCCTGGGGATGCCCTGGCTGTCCCCTAGGTGTCCCTGGGGGCGCCCTGGGTGTCCCTGGGGGGGCCCTGGCTGTGCCCTCGGTGTCCCTTAGGGTGCCCTGGCTGTGCCCTTGGTGTCCCTGGGGGTGCCCTGGCTGTCCCTAGCGTGTCCTGGCTGTGCCCTAGGCGTCCCTGGGGGTGCCCTAGCAGTCCCTGGAGTGCCCTGGCTGTCCCCTAGGTGTCCCTGGGGGTCCCCTGGCTGTCCCCTAGGTGTCCCTGGGGGGTGCCCTGGCTGTCTCCTAGGTGTTCCTGGGGGTGCCCTGGCTGTCCCTAGGGTGCCCTTGCTGTCCCCTCGGTGTCCCCTGGGGGTGCCCTGGTTGTCCCCTAGGTGTCCCTGGGGGTGCCCTGGGTGTGCCTGGGGTGCCCTGGCTGTCCCCTAGGTGTCCCTGGGGGTGCCCAGGGTGTCCCTGGGGATGCCCTGGCTGTCCCCTAGGTGTCCCTGGGGGTGCCCTGGATGTCCCTGGGGGGGCCCTGGCTGTCCTCTAGGTGTCCCTGGGGGTGCCCTCGCTGTCCCTGGGGTGCCCTGGCTGTGCCCTCGGTGTCCCTGGGGGGTGCCCTGGCTGTCCCTAGGGTGCCCTGGCTGTCCCCTAGGTGTCCCTGGGTGTGCCCTGGGTGTCCCTGGGCGTGCACAGGGTGTCCCTGGGGTTCCCTGGCTGTCCCCTAGGTGTCCCTGGGGTGCCCTGGGTGACCCCTCCGTGTCCCTGGGGATGCCCTGGGTGTCCCTGGGGTGCCCTGGCTGACCCCAAGGTGTCCCTTGGGGTGCCCAGAGTTTCCCTAGGAGGTCCCTGCCTGTCCCCTAGGTGTCCCTGGGGGTGCCCTGCCTGTCCCTTAGGTGTCCCTGGGGTGCCCTGGCTGTCCCCTAGGTGTCCCTGGGGGTGCCCTGCCTGTCCCTTAGGTGTCCCTGGGGTGCCCTGGCTGTCCCTAGGGTGACCTGGCTGTGCCCTCGGTGTCTCTGGGGGTTCCCTGTGTGTCCCTGGGGTGCCCTGGCTGTCCCTAGGGTGCCCTGGCTGTCCCCTCGGTGTCACTGGGGTGCCCTGGCTGTCCCCTAGGTGTCCCTGGGGGGGCCCTGGGTGTGCCTGGGGTGCCCTGGCTGTCCCCTAGGTGTCCCTGGGGGTGCCCAGGGTGTCTCTGGGGATGCCCTGGCTGTCCCCTAGGTGTCCCTTGGGGTGCCCTGGATGTCCCTGGGGGGGCCCTGGCTGTCCTGTAGGTGTCCCTGGGGGTGCCCTCCCTGTCCCTCGAGGTGCCCTGGCTGTCCCCTAGGTGTCCCTGGGGGTGCCCTGGGTGTCCCTGGGGGTGCCCTGGCTGTCCCTAGGGTGCCCTGGCTGTCCCCTAGGTGTCCCTGGGTGTGCCCTGGGTGTCCCTGGGCGTGCACAGGGTGTCCCTGGGGTTCCCTGGCTGTCCCCTAGGTTTCCCTGGGGGGGCCCTGGCTGTCCCCTAGGTGTCCCTGGGGGTGCCCTCCCTGTCCCTTAGGTGTCCCTGGGGTGCCCTGGCTGTCCCTAGGGTGCCCTGGCTGTGCCCTCGGTGTCTCTGGGGGTGCCCTGGGTGTCCCTGGGGTGCCCTGGCTGTCCCTAGGGTGCCATGGCTTTCCCTAGGGTGCCCTGGCTGTCCCCTCGGTGTCCCTGGGGGTGCCCTGGGTGTCCCTGGGGTGCCCTGGCTGTCCCCTAGGTGTCCCTGGGGGGGCCCTGGCTGTCCCCTAGGTGTCCCTGGGGGTGCCCTTGGTGTCCCTGGGGGTGCACAGGGTGTCCCTAGGGTGCCCTGGCTGTCCCCTCGGTGTCCCTGGGGGTGCCCTGGGTGTCCCTGGGGTGCCCTGGCTGTCCCCTAGGTGTCCCTGGGGAGGCCCTGGCTGTCCCCTAGGTGTCCCTGGGGGTGCCCTGGGTGTTTCTGGGGTGCCCTGGCTGACCGCAAGGTGTCCCTTGGGGTGCCCAGAGTGTCCCTAGGAGGTCCCTGGCTGTCCTCTAGGGGTCTCTGGGGGTGCCCTGGCTGTCCCGTCAGTGTCCCTGGGGGTGCCCTGCCTGTCCCCTAGGTGTCCCTGGGGGTGCCCTGCCTGTCCCTTAGGTGTCCCTGGGGTGCCCTGGCTGTCCCTAGGGTGCCCTGGCTGTGCCCTCGGTGTCTCTGGGGGTGCCCTGGCTGTCCCTAGGGGGCCATGGCTGTCCCTAGGGTGCCCTGGCTGTCCCCTCGGTCTCCCTGGGGGTGCCCCGGGTGTCCCTGGGGTGCCCTGGCTGTCCCCTAGGTGTCCCTGGGGGTGCCCTGCCTATCCCTAGGGTGCCCTGGCTGTCCCCTACGTGTCCCTGGCGTTCCCTGGCTGTCCCATCGGTGTCCCTGGGGGGGCCCTGGATGTCCCTGGGGTGCCCTGGCTGTCCCTGGGGTGCCCGGCAGGTCCCCTACGTGTCCCTGGGGTACCCTGGGTGTCCCTGGGCAGCCCTGGGGTGCCTTGGCTGTCCCGTAGGTGTCCCTGGGCTGCCCTGGCTGTCCTTGGGGTGGCCTGGCTGTGCCCTTGGTGTCCCTGAGGGTGCCCTGGCTGTCCCTAGGGTGCCCTGGCTGTGCCCTAGGTGTCCCTGTGGGTGCCCTCCCTGTCCCTCGGGATGCCCTGGCTGTCCCCTACGTGTCCCTGGGGGTGCCCTGGGTGTCCCTGGGGTCCCCTGGCTGTCCCCTAGGTGTCCCTGGGGGGGCCCTGGCTGTCCCCTAGGTGTCCCTGGGGGTGCCCTGGCTGTTCCTGTGGTGCCCTGGCTGTCCCCTAGGTGTCCCTGGGGGTGCCTTGGCTGTCCCTGGGGTGCCCTGGCTGTCTCCTAGATGTGTCTGGAGGTCGCCTAGGTGTCCCTGGGGGTGCCCTGCTTGTCCCTAGGGTGCCCTGGCTGTCCCCTACGTGTCCCTGGCGTTCCCTGGCTGTCCCGTAGGTGTCCCTGGGGGGGCCCTGGGTGTCCCTGGGGTGCCCTGGCTGTCCCTGGGGTGCCCGGGAGGTCCCCTACGTGTACCCGGTGTACCCTGGGTGTCCCTGGGCTGCCCTGGGGTGCCCTGGCTGTCCTGTAGGTGTCCCTGGGCTGCCCTGGCTGTCCTTGGGGTGGCCTGGCTGTGCCCTTGGTGTCCCTGAGGGTGCCCTGGCTGTCCCTAGGGTGCCCTGGGTGTCCCCTAGGTGTCCCTGGGGGTGCCCTGGCTGTCCCCTAGGTGTCCCTTGGGGTGCCCTGCCTGTCCCGTAGGTGTCCCTGGGGGTGCCCTGGCTGTCCCTAGTGTGCCCTGGCTGTGCCCTAGGTGTCCCTGGGGTGCCTTGGCTGTCCCTGGGTTGCCCTGGCTGTCCCCTCGTTGTCCCTGGGGGTACCCTGCATGTCCCCTAGGTGTCCTTGGGGGTGCCCTGGCTGTCCCTAGGGTGCCCTTTCTGTGCCCTGGCTGTCCCTAGGGTGCCCGGGCTGTCCCCTAGGTGTCCCCGGGTGTGCCCTGGGTGTCCCTGGGGGTGCACAGGGTGTCCCTGAGGTTCCCTGGCTGTCCCCTAGGTGTCCCTGGGGGGGCCCTGGCTGTCCCCTAGGTGTCCCTGGGGGTGCATTATGTGTCCCTGGGGATGCCCAGGGTGTCCCTGGGGTTCCCTGGCTGTCCTCTAGGTGTCCCTGGGGGTGCCCTGCCTGTCCCCTAGGTGTACCTGGGGGCGCCTAGGTGTCCCTCGGGGTGCCCTGGCTGTCTCCTAGGTGTCCCTGGGGGTGCCCTGGCTGTCCCCTAGGTGTCCCTGGGGGTGCCCTGGCTGTCCCCTAGGTGTCCCTGGGGGTGCCCTGGCTGTCCCTAGGGTGCCCTGGCTGTGCCCTAGGTGTCCCTGGGGTGCCCTGGCTGTCCCTGGGGGTGCCATGGCTGTCCCCTCATTGTCCCTGGGGGTACCCTGCGTGTCCCCTAGGTGTCCTTGGGGGTGCCCTGGCTGTGCCCTCAGTGTCCCTGGGGGTGCCCTGGGTGTCCTTGGGGGTGCCCAGGTTGTCCCCTAGGTGTCCCTGAGGGTGCCCTGGCTGTCCCCTCGGTGTCCCTGGGGGTGCCCTGGGTGTCCCTGGGGTGCCCTGGCTGTCCCCTAGGTGTCCCTGGGGGGGCCCTGGCTGTCCCCTAGGTGTCCCTGGGGGTGCCCTGGGTGTCCCTGGGGGTGCACAGGGTGTCCCTGGGGTTCCCTGGCTGTCCCCTAGGTGTCCCTGGGGGTGCCCTGGGTGTCCCCTCCGTGTCCCTGGGTGTGCCCTGGGTGTCCCTGGGGTGCCCTGGCTGACCCCAAGGTGTCCCTTGGGGTGCCCAGAGTGTCCCTAGGAGGTCCCTGGCTGTCCTCTAGGGGTCTCTGGGGGTGCCCTGGCTGTCCCGTCAGTGTCCCTGGGGGTGCCCTGCCTGTCCCCTAGGTGTCCCTGGGGGTGCCCTGCCTGTCCCTTAGGTGTCCCTGGGGTGCCCTGGCTGTCCCTAGGGTGCCCTGGCTGTGCCCTCGGTGTCTCTGGGGGTGCCCTGGCTGTCCCTAGGGTGCCCTGGCTGTGCCGTAGGTGTCCCTGTGGTGCCCTGGCTGTCCTCTAGGTGTCCCTGGGGTGCCCTGGGTGTCCCTGGGGTCCCCTGGCTGTCCCCTAGGTGTCCCTGGGGGGGCCCTGGCTGTCCCCTAGGTGTCCCTGGGGGTGCCCTGGCTGTCCCTGGGGTGCCCTGGCTGTCCCCTAGATGTCCCTGGAGGTCGCCTAGGTGTCCCTGGGGGTGCCCTCGCTGTCCCTGGGGTGCCCTGGCTGTCTCCTAGGTGTCCCTGTAGGTGCCCTGGCTGTCCCCTAGGTGTCCCTGGGGGTGCCCTTGATGTCCCCTGGGGGGCCCTGGCTGTCCCTGGGGGAGCCCTGGCTGTCCCTGGGGGTGCCCTGGCTGTCCCCTTCGTGTCCCTGGGGGTGCCCTGGGTGTCCCTGGAGTGCCCGTGCTGTCCCCTAAATGTCCCTGGGGGTGCCCTGGGTGTCCCCTAGGTGTCCCTGGGGGTGCCCTGGCTGTCCTCTAGGTGTCCCTGGGGTGCCCTGGGTGTCCCTGGCGTACCCTGGCTGTCTCCTAGGTGTCCCTGTGGGTGCCCTCCCTGTCCCTCGGGATGCCCTGGCTGTCCCCTAGGTGTCCCTGGGGGTGCCCTGGGTGTCCCTGGGGTCCCCTGGCTGTCCCCTAGGTGTCCCTGGGGGGGCCCTGGCTGTCCCCTAGGTGTCCCTGGGGGTGCCCTGGCTGTCCCTGGGGTGCCCTGGCTGTCCCCTAGATGTCCCTGGAGGTCGCCTAGGTGTCCCTGGGGGTGCCCTCGCTGTCCCTGGGGTGCCCTGGCTGTCTCCTAGGTGTCCCTGTAGGTGCCCTGGCTGTCCCCTAGGTGTCCCTGAGGGTCCCCTTGGTGTCCCTGGGGGTACCCTGGCTGTCCCCGAGGTGTCCATGGGGGTGCCCTGGGTGTCCCTGGGCTGCCCTGGCTGTCCCCTAGGTGTCCCTGGGGGTGCCCTTGATGTCCCTGGGGGGCCCTGGCTGTCCCTGGGGGTGCCCTGGCTGTCCTTTAGGTGTCTTTTGGTGTGCCCTGGCTGTCCCTGGGGGAGCCCTGGCTGTCGCTGGGGGTGCCCTGGCTGTCCCCTTCGTGTCCCTGGGGGTGCCCTGGGTGTCCCTGGAGTGCCCGTGCTGTCCCCTAAATGTCCCTGGGGTGCCCTGGCTGTCCCCTGGATGTCCCTGGGGGTGCCCTGGGTGTCCCTGGGGGTGCCCTGGCTGTCCCCTAGGTGTCCCTGGGGGTGCCCTGCCTGTCCCTTAGGTGTCCCTGGGGGTGCCCTGGCTGTCCCTAGGGTGCCCTGGCTGTGCCCTAGGTGTCCCTGGGGTGCCTTGGCTGTCCCTGGGGGTGCCCTGGCTGTCCCCTCGTTGTCCCTGGGGGTACCCTGCGTGTCCCCTAGGTGTCTTTGGGGGTGCCCTGGCTGTCCCTAGGGTGCCCTTTCTGTGCCCTGGCTGTCCCTAGGGTGCCCGGGCTGTCCCCTAGGTGTCCCCGGGTGTGCCCTGGTTTTCCCTGGGGGTGCACAGGGTGTCCCTGAGGTTCCCTGGCTGTCCCCTAGGTGTCCCTGGGGGGGCCCTGGCTGTCCCCTAGGTGTCCCTGGGGGTGCCCTGGGTGTCCCTAGGGGGGCACAGGGTGTCCCTGGGGTTCCCTGGCTGTCCCCTAGGTGTCCCTGGGGGGGCCCTGGCTGTCCCCTAGGTGTCCCTGGGGGTGCATTAGGTGTCCCTGGGGGTGCCCAGGGTGTCCCTGGGTTTCCCTGGCTGTCCTGTAGGTGTCCCTGGGGGTGCCCTGGCTGTCCCTAGGGTGCCCTGGCAGTCCCCTAGGTGTCCCTGGGGGTGCCCTGCCTGTCCCCTAGGTGTCCCTGGGGTTCCATGGCTGTCCCCTAGGTGTCCCTGGGGGTGCCCTGGGTGTGCCTGGGGTGCCCTGGCTGTCCCCTAGGTGTCCCTGGGGGTGCCCAGGGTGTCCCTGGGGATGCCCTGGCTGTCCCCTAGGTGTCCCTGGGGGTGCCCTGGATGTCCCTGGGGGGGCCCTGGCTGTCCTGTAGGTGTCCCTGGGGGTGCCCTCCCTGTCCCTAGAGGTGCCCTGGCTGTCCCCTAGGTGTCCCTGGGGGTGCCCTGGGTGTCCCTGGGGGTGCCCTCCCTGTCCCTAGGGTGCCCTGACTGTCCCCTAGGTGTCCCTGGGTGTGCCCTGGGTGTCCCTGGGCGTGCACAGGGTGTCCCTGGGGTTCCCTGGCTGTCCCCTAGGTTTCCCTGGGGGGGCCCTGGCTGTCCCCTAGGTGTCCCTGGGGGTGCCCTGGGTGTCCCTGGGGGTGCACAGGGTGTCCCTGGGGTTCCCTGGCTGTCCCCTAGGTGTCCCTGGGGGTGCCCTGGGTGTCCCTGGGGTGCACTGGCTGACCCCAAGGTGTCCCTTGGGGTGCCCAGAGTGTCCCTAGGAGGTCCCTGGCTGTCCCCTAGGGGTCTCTGGGGGTGCCCTGGCTGTCCCGTCAGTGTCCCTTGGGGTGCCCTGCCTGTCCCCTAGGTGTCCCTGGGGGTGCCCTGCCTGTCCCTTAGGTGTCCCTGGGGTGCCCTGGCTGTCCCTAGGGTGCCCTGGCTGTGCCCTCGGTGTCTCTGGGGGTGCCCTGGGTGTCCCTGGGGTGCCCTGGCTGTCCCTAGGGTGCCATGGCTTTCCCTAGGGTGCCCTGGCTGTCCCCTCGGTGTCCCCGGGGGTGCCCTGGGTGTCCCTGGGGTGCCCTGGCTGTCCCCTAGGTGTCCCTGGGGGGGCCCTGGCTGTCCCCTAGGTGTCCCTGGGGTGCCCTGGCTGTCCCCTAGGTGTCCCTGGGGGGGCCCTGGCTGTCCCCTAGGTGTCCCTGGGGGTGCCCTGGCTGTCCCTGGGGTGCCCTGGCTGTCTCCTAGGTGTCCCTGGGCTGCCCTGGCTGTCCCCTAGGTGTCCCTGGGGGTGCCCTTGATGTCCCTGGGGGGGCCCTGGCTGTCCCTGGGGGTGCCCTGGCTGTCCCTGGGGGTGCCCTGGCTGTCCCTGGGGGAGCCCTGGCTGTCCCTGGGGGTGCCCTGGCTGTCCCCTTCGTGTTCCTGGGGGTGCCCTGGGTGTCCCTGGAGTGCCTGTGCTGTCCCCTAAATGTCCCTGGGGTGCCCTGGCTGTCCCCTGGATGTCCCTGGGGGTGCCCTGGGTGTCCCTGGGGGTGCCCTGGCTGTCCCCTAGGTGTCCCTGGGGGTGCCCTGCCTGTCCCTTAGGTGTCCCTGGGGGTGCCCTGGCTGTCCCTAGGGTGCCCTGGCTGTGCCCTAGGTGTCCCTGGGGTGCCTTGGCTGTCCCTGGGGGTGCCCTGGCTGTCCCCTCGTTGTCCCTGGGGGTACCCTGCGTGTCCCCTAGGTGTCCTTGGGGGTGCCCTGGCTGTCCCTAGGGTGCCCGGGCTGTCCCCTAGGTGTCCCCGGGTGTGCCCTGGTTTTCCCTGGGGGTGCACAGGGTGTCCCTGAGGTTCCCAGGCTGTCCCCTAGGTGTCCCTGGGGGGGCCCTGGCTGTCCCCTAGGTGTCCCTGGGGGTGCCCTAGGTGTCCCTAGGGGTGCACAGGGTGTCCCTGGGGTTCCCTGGCTGTCCCCTAGGTGTCCGTGGGGGGGCCCTGGCTGTCCCCTAGGTGTCCCTGGGGGTGCCCTGGCTGTCCCTAGGGTGCCCTGGCAGTCCCCTAGGTGTCCCTGGGGGTGCCCTGCCTGTCCCCTAGGTGTCCCTGGGGGTGCCCTGGTGTCCCTCGGGGTGCCCTGGCTGTCCCCTAGGTGTCCCTGGGGGTGCCCTGGCTGTCCCCTAGGTGTCCCTGGGGTTCCGTGGCTGTCCCCTAGGTGTCCCTGGGGGTGCCCTGGGTGTGCCTGGGGTGCCCTGGCTGTCCCCTAGGTGTCCCTGGGGGTGCCCAGGGTGTCCCTGGGGATGCCCTGGCTGTCCCCTAGGTGTCCCTGGGGGTGCCCTGGATGTCCCTGGGGGGGCCCTGGCTGTCCTGTAGGTGTCCCAGGGGGTGCCCTCCCTGTCCCTCGAGGTGCCCTGGCTGTCCCCTAGGTGTCCCTGGGGGTGCCCTGGGTGTCCCTGGGGGTGCCCTGGCTGTCCCTAGGGTGCCCTGACTGTCCCCTAGGTGTCCCTGGGTGTGCTCTGGGTGTCCCTCGGCGTGCACAGGGTGTCCCTGGGGTTCCCTGGCTTTCCCCTAGGTGTCCGTGGGGGGGCCCTGGCTGTCCCCTAGGTGTCCCTGGGGGTGCCCTGCCTGTCCCCTAGGTGTCCCTGGGGGTGCCCTGGTGTCCCTCGGGGTGCCCTGGCTGTCCCCTAGGTGTCTCTGGGGGTGCCCTGGCTGTCCTCTAGGTGTCCCTGGGGGTGCCCTGGCTGTCCCCTAGGTGTCCCTGGGGGTGCCCTGGCTGTCCCTAGGGTGCCCTGGCTGTGCCCTAGGTGTCCCTGGGGTGCTCTGGCTGTCCCTGGGGGTGCCATGGCTGTCCCCTCATTGTCCCTGGGGGTACCCTGCGTGACCCCTAGGTGTCCTTTGGGGTGCCCTGGCTGTGCCCTCAGTGTCCCTGGGGGTGCCCTGGGTGTCCTTGGGGGTGCCCAGGTTGTCCCCTAGGTGTCCCTGAGGGTGCCCTGGCTGTCCCCTCGGTGTCCCTGGGGGTGCCCTGGGTGTCCCTGGGGTGCCCTGGCTGTCCCTGGGGTGCCCGGGAGGTCCCCTACGTGTTCCTGGGGTACCCTGGGTGTCCCTGGGCAGCCCTGGGGTGCCTTGGCTGTCCCGTAGGTGTCCCTGGGCTGCCCTGGCTGTCCTTGGGGTGGCCTGGCTGTGCCCTTGGTGTCCCTGAGGGTGCCCTGGCTGTCCCTAGGGTGCCCTTGCTGTCCCCTAGGTGTGCCTGTGGGTGCCCTCCCTGTCCCTCGGGATGCCCTGGCTGTCCCCTACGTGTCCCTGGGGGTGCCCTGGGTGTCCCTGGGGTCCCCTGGCTGTCCCCTAGGTGTCCCTGGGGGGGCCCTGGCTGTCCCCTAGGTGTCCCTGGGGGTGCCCTGGCTGTTCCTGTGGTGCCCTGGCTGTCCCCTATATTTCCTTGGGGGTGCCCTGGCTGTCGCTGGGGTGCCCTGGCTGTCTCCTAGATGTGTCTGGAGGTCGCCTAGGTGTCCCTGGGGGTGCCCTGCTTGTCCCTAGGGTGCCCTGGCTGTCCCCTACGTGTCCCTGGCGTTCCCTGGCTGTCCCGTAGGTGTCCCTGGGGGGGCCCTGGGTGTCCCTGGGGTGCCCTGGCTGTCTTTGGGGTGCCCGGGAGGTCCCCTACGTGTACCCGGTGTACCCTGGGTGTCCCTGGGCTGCCCTGGGGTGCCCTGGCTGTCCTGCAGGTGTCCCTGGGCTGCCCTGGCTGTCCTTGGGGTGGCCTGGCTGTGCCCTTGGTGTCCCTGAGGTTGCCCTGGCTGTCCCTAGGGTGCCCTGGCTGTGCCGTAGGTGTCCCTGTGGTGCCCTGGCTGTCCTCTAGGTGTCCCTGGGGTGCCCTGGGTGTCCCTGGGGTCCCCTGGCTGTCTCCTAGGTGTCCCTGTGGGTGCCCTCCCTGTCCCTCGGGCTGCCCTGGCTGTCCCCTAGGTGTCCCTGGGGGTGCCCTTGATGTCCCTGGGGGGGCCCTGGCTGTCCCTGGGGGTGCCCTGGCTGTCCCCTAGGTGGCCCTGGGGGTGCCCTGGCTGTCCTTTAGGTGTCTTTTGGTGTGCCCTGGCTGTCCCTGGGGGAGCCCTGGCTGTCCCTGGGGGTGCCCTGGCTGTCCCCTAGGTGGCCCTGGGGGTGCCCTGGCTGTCCTTTAGGTGTCTTTTGGTGTGCCCTGGCTGTCCCTGGGGGAGCCCTGGCTGTCCCTGGGGGTGCCCTGCCTGTCCTCTCGGTGTCCCTGGGGGTGCCCTGGCTGTGCCCTCGGTGTCCCTGGGGGTGCCCTCCCTGTCCCTCGGGATGCCCTGGCTGTCCCCTAGGTGTCCCTGGGGGTGCCCTGGGTGTCCCTGGGCTGCCCTGGCTGTCCCCTAGGTTTCCCTGGGGGGGCCCTGGCTGTCCCCTAGGTGTCCCTGGGGGTGCCCTGGCTGTCCCTGGGGTGCCCTGGCTGTCCCCTAGATGTCCCTGGAGGTCGCCTAGGTGTCCCTGGGGGTGCCCTCGCTGTCCCTGGGGTGCCCTGGCTGTCCCCTAGGTGTCCCTGGGGGTGCCCTCGCTGTCCCTGGGGTGCCCTGGCTGTCCCCTTGGTGGCCCTGTGGTGCCCTGGGTGTCCCTGGGGGTGCCCTGGAGGTCCCCTTGGTGTCCTTGCGGGTGCCCTGGCTGTCCCTGGGGTGCCCTGGCTGTCCCCTAGGTGTCCCTGGGTGTGCCCTGGGTGTCCCTGGGGTGCCCTGGCTTTCCCCTAGGTGTCCCTGGGGGTGCCCTGGCTGTCCCTGGAGTGCCATGGCTGTCCCGTCAGTGTCCCTGGGGGTGCCCTGATTGTCCCTGGCGTGCCCAGGGGGTGCCCTGGCTGTCCCCTCGGTGTCCCTGGGGTTGCCCATGGTGTCCCTGGGAGTGCCCTGGCTGTCCCCTAGGTGTCCCTGGGGGTGCCCTGGCTGTCCCCTTCGTGTCTTGGAGGTGCCCTCGCTGTCCCTGGTGTGCCCTGGCTGTCCCGTTGGTGGCCCTGGGGGTGCCCTGGGTGTCCCTGGGGGTGCCCTGGAGGTCCCCTTGGTGTCCCCTGGGGGTGCCCTGGCTGTCCCTGGGGTGCCCTGGCTGTCCCCTAGGTGTCCCTGGGGGTGCCCTGGCTGTCCCCTAGGTGTCCCTGGGGGTGCCCTGCCTCTCCCCTAGGTGTCCCTGGGGGTGCCCTGGCTGTCCCCTAGGTGTCCCTGGGGGTGCCCTGGGTGTCCCTGGGGGTGCCCTGGCTGTCCCTGGGGTGCCTTGGCTGTCTCCAAGGTGTCCCTGGGGGTGCCCTGCCTGTCCTCTCGGTGTCCCTGGGGGTGCCCTGGCTGTGCCCTCGGTGTCCCTGGGGGTGCCCTCCCTGTCCCTCGGGATGCCCTGGCTGTCCCCTAGGTGTCCCTGGGGGTGCCCCGGGTGTCCCTGGGCTGCCCTGGCTGTCCCCTAGGTTTCCCTGGGGGGGCCCTGGCTGTCCCCTAGGTGTCCCTGGGGGTGCCCTGGCTGTCCCTGGGGTGCCCTGGCTGTCCCCTAGGTGTCTCTGGGGGTGGCCTGGCTGTCCCTGGGGTGCCCTGGCTGTTCCCTAGATGTCCCTGGAGGTCGCCTAGGTGTCCCTGGGGGTGCCCTCGCTGTCCCTGGGGTGCCCTGGCTGTCCCCTAGGTGTCCCTGGGGGTGCCCTCGCTGTCCCTGGGGTGCCCTGGCTGTCCCCTTGGTGGCCCTGTGGTGCCCTGGGTGTCCCTGGGGGTGCCCTGGAGGTCCCCTTGGTGTCCTTGCGGGTGCCCTGGCTGTCCCTGGGGTGCCCTGGCTGTCCCCTAGGTGTCCCTGGGTGTGCCCTGGGTGTCCCTGGGGTGCCCTGGCTTTCCCCTAGGTGTCCCTGGGGGTGCCCTGGCTGTCCCTGGAGTGCCATGGCTGTCCCGTCAGTGTCCCTGGGGGTGCCCTGATTGTCCCTGGCGTGCCCAGGGGGTGCCCTGGCTGTCCCCTCGGTGTCCCTGGGGTTGCCCATGGTGTCCCTGGGAGTGCCCTGGCTGTCCCCTAGGTGTCCCTGGGGGTGCCCTGGCTGTCCCCTTCGTGTCTTGGAGGTGCCCCTCGCTGTCCCTGGTGTGCCCTGGCTGTTTCGTTGGTGGCCCTGGGGGTGCCCTGGGTGTCCCTGGGGGTGCCCTGGAGGTCCCCTTGGTGTCCCTGGGGGTGCCCTGGCTGTCCCTGGGGTGCCCTGGCTGTCCCCTAGGTGTCCCTGGGTGTGCCCTGGGTGTCCCTGGGGGTGCCCTGCCTGTCCCCTTGGTGTCCCAGGGGGTGCCCTGGGTGTCCCTGGGGTGCCCTGGCTGTCCCCTAGGTGTCCCTGGGGGTGCCCTGGCTGTCCCCTTGGTGTCCTGGGGTGCCCTGGCTGTCCCCTAGGTGTCACTGGGGGGGCCTTGGCTGTCCTTGGGGTGCTCTGGCTGTCCCCTTGGTGTCCCTGGGGGGAGCCCATGGGTGTCCCTGGGGTGCCCTGAAGGGTGCCCTGCCTGTCCTCTAGGTGTCCCTGGGGGGTGCCCTGGCTGTCCCCTCGGTGTCCCTGGGGGTGCCCTGCCTGTCCCCTAAATGTCCCTGGGGGGGCCCTGGCTGTCCCCATAGGTGTCCCTGGGGGTGACCTGGGTGTCCCTGGAGTGCCCTGGCTGTCCCCTAAATGTCCCTGGGGGGTGCCCTGGCTTTCCCCTCGGTGTCCCTGGGGGTGCCCTATCCTGTCCCCTAGGTGTCCCCTAAAGGTGCCCTGGCTGTCCCCTAGGTGTCCCTGTGGGGTGACCTGGGTGTCCCTGGAGTGCCCTGGCTGTCCCCTAAATGTCCCTGGGGGGTGCCCTGGCTTTCCTCCTCGGTGTCCCTGGGGGTGCCCTGCCTGTCCCCTAGGTGGTCGTTAGGGGGTGCCCGTGGTTTCCCTGGGGGTACCCTGGTCTGTCCCCCTAGGTGTCCCTGGGGGGTGCCCTGGGTGTCCCTGGGGGTGCCCTGCCTGTCCCCTAGGTGTCCCTGGGGGGGCCCTGGCTGTCCCCTAGGTGTCCCTGGGGGTGCCCCGCCTGTCCCCCTAGGTGTCCCTGGGGGTGCCCTTGGCTGTCCTCTAGGTGTCCCTGGGGGTGCCCTGGCTGTCCCCTCGGGGTTCCCTGGCTGTCCCCTAGGGTGTCCCTGGGGGTGACCTGGGTGTCCCTTGGAGTGCCCTGGCTGTCCTCTAGGTGTCCCTGGGGGTGCCCTGGCTGTCCCCTAGGTGTCCCTCGGGGTCACCTGGGTGTCCCTGGAGTGCCCTGGCTGTCCCCTAAATGTCCCTGGGGGTGCCCTGGCTTTTCCCCTCGGTGTCCCTGGGGGTAGCCCTGGGTGTCCCTGGGGTGCCCTGGCTGTCCTCTAGGTGTCCCTGGGGGTGCCCTGGGTGTCCCTGGAGTGCCCTGGCTGTCCCCTAAATGTCCCTGGGGGTGCCCTGGCTTTCCCCTCGGTGTCCCCTGGGGGTGGCCTGTCTGTCCCCTAGGTGTCCCTGGGGGGTGCCCTGGGTGTCCTTGGGGTGCCCTGGGTGGTGCCCTGCCTGTCACCCTCGGTGTCCCTGGGGGGGGGCCTGGCTGTCCCCTAGGTGTCCCTGGGGGTTCCCTGCCTGTCCCCTAGGTGTCCCTGGGGTGCCCTTGGTGTCCCTGGGGGCGCCCTGGCTGTCCCTTAGGTGTCCCTGGGGGTGCCCTTGGTGTCCCTGGGGGTGCCCTGGCTGTCCCTGGAGTGCCATGGCTGTCCCGTCGGTGTCCCTGGGGGTGCCCTGATTGTCCCTGGGGGTGCCCAGGGGGTGCCCTGGCTGTCCCCTCGGTGTCCCTGGGGGTGCCCATGGTGTCCCTGGGAGTGCCCTGGCTGTCCCCTAGGTGTCCCTGGGGGGTGCCCTGAGTGTCCCCTGAGGGTGCCCTGGCTGTCCCCTAGGTGTCCCTGGTGTTGCCCCTGGCTGTCCCCTTGGTGGCCCTGGGGGTGCCCTGGGTTGTCCCTGGGGGTGCCCTGGAGGTCCCCTTGGTGTCCTTGGGGGTGCCCTGGCTGTCCCTGGGGTGCCCTGGCTGTCCCCTAGGTGTCCCTGGGGTGTTCCCTGGGTGTCCCTGGGGGTGCCCTGCCTGTCCCCTTGGTGTCCCAGGGGGTGCCCTGGGTGTCCCTGGGGTACCCTGGCTGTCCCATAGGTGTCCCTGGGGGTGCCCTGGCTGTCCCCTTGGTGTCCCTGGGGTGCTCTGGCTGTCCCCTTGGTGTCCCTGGGGGAGCCGTGGTTGTCCACTGGGGTGCCCTGGGGGTTGCCCTGCCTGTCCTCTTAGGTGTCCCTGGGGGTGCCCTGGCTGTCCACCTCGGTGTCCCTGGGGGTGCCCTGCCTGTCCCCTAGGTGTCCCTGGGGGGGCCCTGGCTGTCTCCTAGGTGTCCCTGGGGGTGACCTGGGTGTCCCTGGAGTGCCCTGGCTGTCCCCTAAATGTCCCTGGGGGTGCCCTGGCTTTCCCCTTGGTGTCCCCTGGGGGGTGCCCAGCCTGTCCCCTAGGTGTCCCTAAAGGTGCCCTGGCTGTCCCCTTGGTGTCCCTGGGGGGTGACCTGGGTGTCTCTGGAGTGCCCTGGCTTGTCCCCTAAATGTCCTGGGGGTACCCTGGCTTTCCCCTCGGTGTCCCTTGGGGGTGCCCTGCCTGTCCCCTAGGTGTCCCTGGGGTGCCCTGGCTGTCCTGGGGGTGCCCTGCCTGTCCCCTAGGTGTCCCTGGGGGGGCCCTGGCTGTCCCCTAGGTGTCCCTGGGGGGTGCCCCGCCTGTCCCCTAGGTGTTCCTCGGGGTGCACTGGCTGTCCTCTAGGTGTCCCTGGGGGTGCCCTGGCTGGTCCCTCGGGTTCCCTGGCTGTCCCCTAGGTGTCCCTGGGGTGTGACCTGGGTGTCCCTGGAGTGCCCTGGCTGTCCTCTAGGTGTCCCTGGGGGTGCCCTGGCTGTCCCCTAGGTGTCCCTCGGGGTGACCAGGGTGTCCCTGGAGTGCCCTGGCTGTCCCCTAAATGTCCCTGGGGGTGCCCTGGCTTTCCCCTCGGTGTCCCTTGGGGTGCCCTGGGTGTCCCTGGGGTGCCCTGGCTGTCCCCATGGTGTCCCTGTGGGTGCCCAGAGTGTCCCTGGGAGTGCCATGGCTGTCCCCTAGGGGTCTCAGAGTGTGCCCTGGCTGTCCCGTCAGTGTCCCTGTGGGTTCCCTGCATGTCCCCAAGGTGTCCCTGGGGGTGCCCTGGGTGTCCCTGGAGTGCCCTGGCTGTCCCCTAAATGTCCCTGGGGGTGTCCTGGCTTTCCCCTCGGTGTCCCTGCGGGTGGCCTGCCTGTCCCCTAGGTGTCCCTGGGGGTGCCCTGGGTGTCCTTGGGGTGCCCTGGGGGCGCCCTGCCTGTCCCCTAGGTGTCCCTGGGGGGGCCCTGGCTGTCCCCTAGGTATCCCTGGGGTGCCCTGCCTGTCCCCTAGGTGTCCCTGGGGGTTCCCTGGGTGTCCCTGGGGGTGCCCTGGCTGTCCCCTAGGTGTCCCTGGGGTTGCCCTGGGTGTCCCTGGAGTGCCCTGGCTGTCCCCTAAATGTCCCTGGGGGTGCCTTGGGTGTCCCTGGAGTGCCCTGTCTGTCCCCTAAATGTCCCTGGGGGTGCCCTGGCTGTCCCCTCGGTGTCCCTGGGGTGCCCTGCCTGTCTCCTAGGTGTCCCTGGGGGTGACCTGGGTGTCCCTGGAGTGCCCTGGCTGTCCCCTAAATGTCCCTGGGGGTGCCCTGCCTGTCCCCTAGGTGTCCCTGGGGGTGCCCTGCCTGTCCCCTAGGTGTCGTTGGGGGTGCCCTGGGTTTCCCTGGGGGTGCACTGCCTGTCCCCTAGGTGTCCCTGGGGGTACCCTGGGTGTCCCTGGGGTGCCCTGGCTGTCCCCTTGGTGTCCCTGGGGGTGCCCTGGGTGTCCCTGGGGTGCCCTGGCTGTCCCCATGGTGTCCCTGTGGGTGCCCAGAGTGTCCCTGGGAGTGCCCTGGCTGTCACCTAGGGGTCTCTGGGGGTGCCCTTCCTGGACCCTAGGTGTCCCTGGGGGTGCCCTGCCTAGGCCGTAGGTGTCCCTGGGGGTTCCTTGCCTGTCCCCTAGGTGTCCCTGGGGGTGCCCTGGGTGTTCCTGGGGGTGCCCTGGCTGTCCCCTAGGTGTCCCTGGGGGTGCCCTGGGTGTCCCTGGAGTGCCCTGGCTGTCCCCTAAATGTCCCTGGGGGTGCCCTGGCTGTCCCCTAGGTGTCCCTGGGGGTGCCCTGGCTTTCCCCTCGGTGTCCCTGGGGGTGCCCTGCCTTTCCCCTAGGTGTCCCTGGGGGTGCCCTGGGTGTCCCTGGGGGGGCCCTGGCTGTCCCCTAAGTGTCCCTGGGGGGGCCGTGGCTGTCCCTGGGG
>NW_027095072.1:0-36402 GCF_029207755.1 Chamaea fasciata | reverse complement strand
GCCATAGCTCCCCCAGGGACAGCCAGAGCACCCCCAGGGACTCCTAGGGGACAGTCAGGGCCCCCCCAGGGACAGCTAGGGGACAGCCAGGGCACCCAGAGACACCCAGGGCACACCCAGGGACACCTAAGGGACAGCCAGGGCACCCTAGGGACAGCCAGGGCACCCCCAGAGACACCGAGGGCACAGCCAGGGCACCCCCTAGGACACTTCGGGGACAGGCAGGGCACCCCCAGGGACGCCGAGGGGACAGCCATGGCACCCCAGGGCACCCCAGGGACAGCCAGGGCACCCTCAGGGAGACTGACGAGACAGCCAGGGCACCCCAGGGACACCTAGGAGACAGCCAGGGCCCCCTCAGGGACTTCTAGGGGACAGTCAGGGCACCCCAGGACATCCAGGGCACCCCGAGGGACACGTAGGGGACAGCCAGGGCACCCCCAGGACACCGAGGGCACAGCAAGGGCACCCTAGGGACAGCCAGGGCACCCCCAGGGACACCTAGGGGACAGCCAGGGCACCCCCCAGGGACAGCCATGGCTCCCCCAGGGACAGCCAGGGCCCCCCCAGGGACACCTAGGGGACAGCCAGGGCTCCCCAGAGACACCCAGGGCACACCCAGGGACACCTAAGGGACAGCCAGGGCACCCTAGGGACAGCCAGGGTACCCCCTAGGACACTTAGGGGACAGCCAGAGCACCCCCAGGGACACCTAGGGGACAGGCAGGGTCCCCCCATGGACACCTAGGGGACAGCCAGGGTACTCCAGGGCACCCCAGGGACACCCAGGGCACCCCAGGGACACGAAGGGGACAGCCAGGGCACCCACAGGAACAGCCAGGGCACCCCCAGGGACACCTAGGAGACAGCCAGGGCCCCCCCAGGGACAGCTAGGGGACAGTCAGGGCACCCCAGGGACACCCAGGGCACCCCAAGGGACACGTATGGGACAGCCAGGGCACCCCCAGGGACACCTAGGGGACAGCCAAGGAACCCCAGAGACAGCCAGGGACCCCCCCAGGGACACCCTAGGGGACAGGCAGGGCACTCCCAGGGACAGCCATGGCTCCCCCAGGGACAGCCAGGGCACCCCCAGGGACACCTAGGGGACAGCCAGGGCACCCCCAGGGACACAGAGGGCACAGCCAGGGCACCCTAGGGACAGCCAGGGCACCCCCAAGGACACCTAGGGGACAGGCAGGCCACCCCCAGGGACACCGAGGGGACAGCCAGGGCACCCCAGGGACAGCCAGGACACCCCCAGAGAGACCTAGGGGACACGCAGGGCACCCCCAGGGACACCGAGGGGGCAGCCAGGGCACCCTAGGGACAGCCAGGGCACCCCCAGAGATACGAGGGCACAGCCAGGGCACCCTGGGGACAGCCAGGGCACCCCCAGGGACACCAAGGGCACAGACAGGGCACCGTAGGGACACCAAGGGGACAGCCAGGGCACCCCCAGGAACACCAAGGGGACCCCCAGGGACACCTAGGGGGACAGCCATGGCACCCCAGGGACAGCGAGGGCACCCCCAGGGACACCTAGGGGACCTCCAAAAGCACCCCCAGGGACACGTACGGGACAGCCAGGGAACCCCAGTGACACCCTGTGCACCCCCAGGGACACCCAGGGCACCCCCCAGGGACACCTAGGGACAGCCAGGGCCCCCCAGGGACACCTAGGGGACAGCCATAGCTCCCCCAGGGACAGCCAGAGCACCCCCAGGGACTCCTAGGGACAGTCAGGGCCCCCCCAGGGACAGCTAGGGGACAGCCAGGGCACCCCAGAGACACCCAGGGCACACCCAGGGACACCTAAGGGACAGCCAGGGCACCCTAGGGACAGCCAGGGCACCCCCAGAGACACCGAGGGCACAGCCAGGGCACCCCCTAGGACACTTAGGGGACAGGCAGGGCACCCCCAGGGACGCCGAGGGGACAGCCATGGCACCCCCAGGGCACCCCAGGGACAGCCAGGGCACCCTCAGGGAGACTGACGAGACAGCCAGGGCACCCCAGGGGACACCTAGGCGACAGCCAGGGCCCCCTCAGGGACTTCTAGGGGACAGTCAGGGCACCCCAGGGACATCCATGGGCACCCCCAGGGACACGTAGGGGACAGCCAGGGCACCCCCAGGGACACCGAGGGCACAGCAAGGGGAACTCTAGGGACAGCCAGGGCACCCCCAGGGACACCTAGGGGACAGCCAGCGCACCCCCAGGGACAGCCATGGCTCCCCCAGGGACAGCCAGGGCCCCCCCAGGGACACCTAGGGGACAGCCAGGGCTCCCCAGAGACACCCAGGGCACACCCAGGGACACCTAAGGGACAGCCAGGGCACCCTAGGGACAGCCAGGGTACCCCCCTAGGACACTTAGGGGACAGCCAGAGCACCCCCAGGGACACCTAGGGGACAGGCAGGGCCCCCCCATGGACACCTAGGGGACAGCCAGGGTACTCCAGGGCACCCCAGGGACACCCAGGGCACCCAGGGACACGAAGGGGACAGCCAGGGCACCCACAGGAACAGCCAGGGCACCCCCAGGGACACCTAGGAGACAGCCAGGGCCCCCCAGGGACAGCTAGGGGACAGTCAGGGCACCCCAGGGACACCCAGGGCACCCCAAGGGACACGTATGGGACAGCACAGGGCACCCCCAGGGACACCTAGGGGACAGCCAAGGAACCCCAGAGACAGCCAGGACCCCCCCAGGGACACCTAGGGGACAGGCAGGGCACTCCCAGGGACAGCCATGGCTCCCCCAGGGACAGCCAGGGCCCCCCCAGGGGACACCTAGGGGACAGCCAGGGCACCCCCAGGGGACACAGAGGGCACAGCCAGGGCACCCTAGGGACAGCCAGGGCACCCCCAAGGACACCTAGGGGACAGGCAGGCCACCCCCAGGGACACCGAAGGGGACAGCCAGGGCACCCAGGGACAGCCAGGACACCCCCAAGGATACCTAGGGGACAGGCAGGGCACCCCCAGAGACACTGAGGGCACAGCCAGGGCACCCAGGGACACCCAGGGCACCCCCAGGGACACCTAGGGGACAGCCAGGGCCCCCCAGGGACACCTAGAGGACAGCCATAGCTCCCCCAGGGACAGCCAGAGCACCCCCAGGGACACCTAGGGGACAGTCAGGGCCCCCCCAGGGACAGCTAGGGGACAGCCCAGGGCACCCCAGAGACACCCAGGGCACACCCCAGGGACACCTAAGGGACAGCCAGGGCACCCTAGGGACAGCCAGGGCACCCCCAGAGACACCGAGGGCACAGCCAGGGCACCCCCAAGGACACTTAGGGGACAGGGAGGGCACCCCCAGGGACACCTAGGAGACAGCCAGGGCCCCCTCAGGGACACCTAGGGGACAGTCAGGGCACCCCAGGGACACCCAGGGCACCCCCAGGGACACGTAGGGGACAGCCAGGGCACCCCCAGGGACACCTAGGGGACAGCCAAGGATCCCCAGAGACAGCCAGGACCCCCCCCAGGGACACCTAGGGGGACAGGCAGGGCACTCCCATGGACAGCCATGGCTCCCCAGGGACAGCCAGGGCCCACCCCAGGGACACCTAAGGGGACAGCCAGGGCATTCCAGGGACAGCCAGAGCACCCCCAGGGACACCTAGGTGACAGCCAGGGCACCCTAGGGACAGCCAGGGCACCCCCAAGGACACCTAGGGGACAGGGCAGGCCACCCCCAGGGACACCGAGGGGACAGCCAGGGCACCCTAGGGACAGCCAGGGCACCCCTAAGGATACCTAGGGGACAGGCAGGGGCACCCCCAGAGACACTGAGGGCACAGCCAGGGCACCCCAGGGACACCCAGGGCACCCCCAGGGACACCTAGGGGACAGCCAGGGCCCCCCCAGGGACACCTAAGGGACAGCCATAGCTCCCGCAGGGACCAGCCAGAGCACCCCCAGGGACACCTAGGGGACAGCCAGGGCACCCCCAGGGACACCTAGGGGACCTCCAGGGCACCCCCAGGGACATGTACGGAGACAGCCAGGTAACCCAAGGGACACCCTGTGCACCCCCAGGGACAGCCAGGGCACACCCAGGGACACCTAGGGGACAGCCAGGGCACCCCAGAGACACCCAGGGCACACCCAGGGACACCTAAGGGGACAGCCAGGGCACACCCAGAGACACGGAGGGCACAGCCAGGGGCACCCCCTAGGACACTTAGGGGACAGGCAGGGCACCCACAGGGACAGCCAGGGCACTTCCAGGGAGACCTAGGAGACAGCCAGGGCCCCCACAGGGACACCTAGGGGACAGTCAGGGGCACCCCAGGGACACCCAGGGCACCCCCAGGGACACCTATGGGACAGCCTGGGCACCCCCAGGGACACCTAGGGGACAGCCAGGGCCCTCCAGGGAGAGCCAGGGCACCCTCAGGGACACGTAGGGGACAGCCAGGGCACCCCAGAGACAGCCAGGGCCCCCCCAGGGACACCTAGGGGACAGTCAGGGCACCCCAGGGACAACCAGGGCACCCCCAGGGACACCTAGGGGACAGCCAGGGACACCCTCAGGGAGACTGACGAGACAGCCAGGGCACCCCAGGGACACCCTAGGAGACAGCCAGGGCCCCCTCAGGGACACCGAGGGGACAGTCAAAGCACCCCAGGGACATCCAGGGCACCCCCAGGGACACGTAGGGGACAGCCAGGGCACCCCCAGGGACACCGAGGGCACAGCAAGGGCACCCTAGGGACAGCCAGGGCACCACCAGGGACACCTAGGGGACAGCCAGGGCACCCCCAGGGACAGCCATGGCTCCCCCAGGGACAGCCAGGGCCCCCCCAGGGACACCTAGGGGACAGCCAGGACTCCCCAGAGACACCCAGGGCACACCCAGGGGACACCTAAGGGACAGCCAGGGCACCCTAGGGACAGCCAGGGTACCCCCTAGGACACTTAGGGTACAGCCAGAGCACCCCAAGGGACACCTAGGGGACAGCCAGAGCCCCCCCATGGACACCTAGGGGACAGCCAGGGTACTCCAGGGCACCCCAGGGACACCCAGGGCACCCCAGGGACACGAAGGGGACAGCCAGGGCACCCACAGGAACAGCCAGGGCACCCCCAGGGACACCTAGGAGACAGCCAGGGCCCCCCCAGGGACAGCTAGGGGACAGCCAGGGCACCCCAGGGACACCCAGGGCACCCCCAGGAACGCCTAGGGAACCTCCAGGGCACCCCCAGGGACACGTACGGGACAGCCAGGGAACCCCAGGGACACCCTGTGCACCCCCAGGGACAGCCAGGGCACCCCCAGGGACACTCTGTGCACCCCCAGGGACACCCAGGGCACCCCCAGGGACGCCTACGGGACAGCAGGGAACCCCAGGGACACCCTGGGCATCCCCAGGGACACCCAGGACAACCCCCAGGGACACCTAAGGGACAGCCAGGGCACCCTAGGGACAGCCAGGGCACCCCCAGAGACACCGAGGGCACAGCCAGGGCACCCCCTAGGACACTTAGGGGACAGGCAGGGCACCCCCAGGGACACCTAGGAGACAGCCAGGGACCCCTCAGTGACACCTAGGGGTCAGCCAGGGCCTCCCCAGGGACACCTTGGGGACAGCCAGGGAACCCCAGGGACACCCTGTGCACCCCCAGGGACACCCAGGGCACCCCCAGGGACACCTAGGGGAGAGCCAGGGAACCCCAGGGACACCCTGTGCACCCCCAGGGACACCTAGGGCACAGCCAGGGCACCCTAGGTACAGTCAGGGCACCCCCATGGACACCTAGAGGACAAGCAGGGCACCCCCAGGGACACCTAGGGGACAGCCAGGGCAGCCTAGGGACAGCGAGGGCACCCCCAGGGACACGTAGGGGACAGGCAGGGCACCCCAGGGCACACCAGGGACAGCCAGGGCACCCCAGGAACACGTAGGGACAGCCAGGGCACCCACAGGGACACCCAGGGCACCCCCAGGGACACCTGGGGGACCTCCAGGGCACCCCCAGGGACACCTAGGAGACAGCCAGGGAACCCCAGGGACACGCTGTGCACCCCCAGGAACACCCAGGGCACCCCCAGGGACACCTAGAGGACAGACAGGGGGTCCTCTGGGACACCTAGGGGACAGCCAGGGCACCCCAGGGACAGCGAGGGCACCCCCAGGGACACGAAGAGGACAGGCAGGGCACCCCCAGGGACACCTAGGGGACAGCCAGGGCACCCCAGGGCACCCCAGGGACACCCAGGGCACCCCAGGGACACGTAGGGGACAGCCAGGTCACCCCCAGGGACACCTAGGAGACAGCCAGGGCCCCCCCAGGGACACCTAGGAGACAGCCAGGGCACTCCAGGGACAGCCAGGGCACCCCCAGGGACACCTACGGGACAGCCAGGGCACCCCAGAGACACCCAGGGCACACCCAGGGACACCTAAGGGACAGCCAGGGCACCCTAGTGACAGCCAGGGCACCTCCAGGGCCACCGAGGGGACAGGCAGGGCACCCCAGGGACACCTAGGGGACAGCCGGGGCACCCCCAGGGACAGCCAGGGCACCCCCAGGGACACTGACGAGACAGTCAGGGCATCCCAGGGACACGTAGGGGACAGCCTGGGCATCCACTGGGACAGCCAGGGCACACCCAGGGACACCTAGGGGACATCCAGGGCACCCCAGGGACACCCCGGGCACCCCCAGGGCACCCCAGAGACAGCCAGGGCACCCCCAGGCACACCTAGGGGACAGCCAGGGCACACGAAGGGACACGTAGGGCACAGCCAGGGCACCCTAGGGACAGCCAGGGAACCCCCAAGAACACCTAGGGGCCAGGCAGGCCACCCCCAGGGACACGAGGGTACAGCCAGGGCACCCTAGGGACAGCCAGGGCACCCCCAGGGACACATAGGGGACAGCCAGGGCACCCTAGGGACAGCCAGTGCACCCCCAGGGACACGTAGGCGACAGGCAGGGCATCCCCATGGACACCTAGAGGACAGCCAAGGCACCCCAGGGACACCTAGGGGACAGCCAGGGCACCCCAGGGACACCGAGAGGACACCCTGGGCTCCCGCAGGGACACCTAGGGGACAGCCAGGGCACCCCAGGGCACCCCAGGGACACCCAGGGCACCCCAGGGACACCTAGGAGACAGCCAGGGCCCCCCCAGGGACACCTAGGGGACAGCCAGGGCCCCCCCAGGAACACCATGGGGACAGCCAGGGAACCCCAGGGACACCCTGTGCACCCACAGGGACACCCAGGGCACCCCCAGGGACATGTAGGGGACAGCCAGGGAACCCAAGGGACACCCTGTGCACCCCCAGGGACACCCAGGGCACACGCAGGGACACCTAGGGCACAGCCAGGACACCCTAGGGACAGCCAAGGCACCCCCAAGGACACCGAGGGGACAAGCAGGGCACCCCCAGGGACACCTAGGGGATAGCCAGGGCAGCCTAGGGACAGCGAGGGAACCCCCAGGGACACGTAGGGGACAGGCAGGGCACCCCAGGGCACCCCAGGGACACCCAGGGCACCCCAGGTACACGTAGGGACAGCCAGGGCACCCACAGGGACACCCAGGGCACCCCCAGGGACACCTGGGGGACCTCCAGGGCACCCCCAGGGACACGTATGGGACAGCCAGGGAAGCCCAGGGACACGCTGTGCACACCCAGGGACACCCAGGGCACCCCAGGGACACCTAGGAGACAGCCAGGGCCCCCCCAGGGACACCTAGGGGACAGCCAGGGCACCCCAGGGACACCCAGGGCACCCCCAGGGACACCTAGGAGACAGCCAGGGCCCCCCCAGGGACACCTAGGGGACAGCCAGGGCACCCCAGGGACACCCAGGGCACCCCCAGGGACACCAAGGGGACCTCCAGGGCACCCCCAGGGACACGTACGGGACAGCCAGGGAACCCAAGGGACACCCCGGGCACCCCCAGGGACACCAAGGGGACCTCCAGGGCACCCCCAGGGACACGTACGGGACAGCCAGGGAACCCCAGGGACACCCTGTGCACCCCCAGGGACAGCCAGGGCACCCCCAGGGACACCCTGTGCATTCCCAGGGACACCCAGGGCACCCACAGGGACACCTAGGGGACAGCCAGGGCTCCCCAGAGACACCCAGGGCACACCCAGGGACACCTAGGGGACAGCCTGGGCACCCCCAGGGACAGCCAGGGCATCCCCAGGGACACCTAGGGGACAGCCGGGGCACCCCAAGGGACACCTAGGGGGACAGCCAGGGCACCCCAGGGACACCCTGTGCACCCCCCAGGGAAACCCAGGGCACACCCAGCGACACCTAGGGCACAGCCAGGGCACCCCCAAGGACACCGAGGTGGACAGGCAGGGCACCCCCAGGGACACTGAGGGCACAGCCAGGGCACCCTAGGGACAGCCTGGGCACCCCCAGGGACACCAAGGGGACAGCCATGGCTCCCCCAGGGACAGCCAGAGCACCCCCAGGGACACCTAGGGGACAGCCAGGGCCCCCCCCAGGACACGTAGCGGACAGCCAGGGCACCCCAGAGACAGCCAGGGCCCCCCCAGGGACACCTAGGGGACAGTCAGGGCACCCCAGGGACAACCAGGGCACCCCCAGGGACACCTAGGGGACAGGCAGGGCACCCACAGGGACAGCCATGGCTACCCCAGGGACAGCCAGGGCCCCCCCAGGGACACCTAAGGGACAGCCATAGCTCCCCCAGGGACAGCCAGAGCACTCCCAGGGACACCTAGGGGACAGTCAGGGCCCCCCCAGGGACAGCTAGGGGACAGCCAGGGCACCCCAGAGACACCCAGGGCACAACCAGGGACACCTAAGGGACAGCCAGGGCACCCTAGGGACAGCCAGGGCACCCCCAGAGACACCGAGGGCACAGCCAGGGTACCCCCTAGGACACTTAGGGGACAGGCAGGGCACCCCCAGGGACACCGAGGGGACAGCCAGGGCACCCCAGGGACACCCAGGGCACCCCCAGGGCATCCCAGGGACAGCCAGTGCACCCTCAGGGAGACTGACGAGACAGCCAGGGCACCCCAGGGACACCTAGGGGACAGTCAAAGCACCCCAGGGACATCCAGGGCACCCCCAGGGACACGTAGGGGACAGCCAGGGCACCCCCAGGGACACCGAGGGCACAGCAAGGGCACCCTAGGGACAGCCAAGTCACCCCCAGGGACACCTAGGGGACAGCCAGGGCACTTCCAGGGACAGCCATGGCTCCCCCAGGGACAGCCAGGGCCCCCCCAGGGACACCTAGGGGACAGCCAGGACTCCCCAGAGACACCCAGGGCACACCCAGGGACACCTAAGGGACAGCCAGGGCACCCTAGAGACAGCCAGGGCACCCCCAGAGACACCGAAGGCACAGCCAGGGCACCCCCTAGGACAGTTAGGGGACAGGCAGAGCTGCCCCAGGGACACCTAGGAGACAGCCAGGGCCCCCTCAGGGACACCTAGGGGACAGTCAGGGCACCCCAGGGACACCCAGGGCCCCCCCAGGGACACGTAGGGGACAGCCAGGGCACCCCCATGGACACCCAGGGGACAGCCAAGGAACCCCAGAGACAGCCAGGACCCCCCCAGGGACACCTAGGGGACAGGCAGGGCACCCACAGGGACAGCCATGGCTCCCCCAGGGACAGCCAGGGCCCCCCCAGGGACACCTAGGGGACAGCCAGGGCTCCCCAGAGACACCCAGGGCACACCCAGGGACACCTAAGGGACAGCCAGGGCACCCTAGGGACAGCCAGGGAACCCCCAGGGCACCCCAGAGACAGCCAGGGCACCCCCAGGGACACCTAGGGGTCAGCCAGGGCCTCCCCAGGGACACCTTGGGGACAGCCAGGGAACCCCAGGGACACCCTGTGCACCCCCAGGGATACCCAGGGCACCCCCAGGGACACCTAGGGGAGAGCCAGGGAACCCCAGGGACACCCTGTGCACCCCCAGGGACACCTAGGGCACAGCCAGGGCACCCTAGGTACAGTCAGGGCACCCCCATGGACACCTAGAGGACAAGCAGGGCACCCCCAGGGACACCTAGGGGACAGCCAGGGCAGCCTAGGGACAGCGAGGGCACCCCCAGGGACACGTAGGGGACAGGCAGGGCACCCCAGGGCACACCAGGGACAGCCAGGGCACCCCAGGGACACGTAGGGACAGCCAGGGCACCATCAGGGACACCCAGGGCACCCCCAGGGACACGTACGGGACAGCCAGGGAACCCCAGGGACACGCTGTGCACCCCCAGGAACACCCAGGGCACCCCCAGGGACACCTAGGGGACAAGCAGGGCACCCCCAGGGACACCTAGAGGACAGACAGGGGGTCCTCTGGGACACCTAGGGGACAGCCAGGGCACCCCAGGGACAGCGAGGGCACCCCCAGGGACACGTAGAGGACAGGCAGGGCACCCCCAGGGACACCTAGGGGACAGCCAGGGCACCCCAGGGCACCCCAGGGACACCCAGGGCACCCCAGGGACACGTAGGGGACAGCCTGGGCATCCACTGGGACAGCCAGGGCACACCCAGGGACACCTAGGGGACATCCAGGGCACCCCAGGGACACCCCGGGCACCCCCAGGGCACCCCAGAGACAGCCAGGGCACCCCCAGGCACACCTAGGGGACAGCCAGGGCACACGAAGGGACACGTAGGGCACAGCCAGGGCACCCTAGGGACAGCCAGGGAACCCCCAAGAACACCTAGGGGCCAGGCAGGCCACCCCCAGGGACACGAGGGTACAGCCAGGGCACCCTAGGGACAGCCAGGGCACCCCCAGGGACACTTAGGGGACAGCCAGGGCACCCTAGGGACAGCCAGTGCACCCCCAGGGACACGTAGGCGACAGGCAGGGCATCCCCATGGACACCTAGAGGACAGCCAAGGCGCCCCCAGGGACACCTAGGGGAAAGCCAGGGCACCCCAGGGACACCGAGAGGACACCCTGGGCTCCCGCAGGGACACCTAGGGGACAGCCAGGGCACCCCAGGGACACCCAGGGCACCCCAGGGACACCTAGGAGACAGCCAGGGCCACCCCAGGGACACCTAGGGGACAGCCAGGGCCCCCCCAGGGACATCTAGGGGACAGCCAGGGAACCCAAGGGACACCCTGTGCACCCCCAGGGACACCCAGGGCACACGCAGGGACACCTAGGGCACAGCCAGGACACCCTAGGGACAGCCAAGGCACCCCCAAGGACACCGAGGGGACAAGCAGGGCACCCCCAGGGACACCTAGGGGATAGCCAGGGCAGCCTAGGGACAGCGAGGGCACCCCCAGGGACACGTAGGGGACAGGCAGGGCACCCCAGGGCACCCCAGGGACACCCAGGGCACCCCAGGTACACGTAGGGACAGCCAGGTTACCCACAGGGACACCCAGGGCACCCCCAGGGACACCTGGGGGACCTCCAGGGCACCCCCAGGGACACGTACGGGACAGCCAGGGAACCCCAGGGACACGCTGTGCACCCCCAGGGACACCCAGGGCACCCCAGGGACACCTAGGGGACAGGGAGGGCACCCCCAGGGACACCTAGAAGACAGACAGGGCGTCCCCAGGGACACCTAGTGGACAGCCAGGGCACCCCAGTGACAGCGAGGGCACCCCCAGGGACACGTAGAGGACAGGCAGGGCACCCCCAGGGACACCTAGGGGACAGCAAGGGCACCCCAGGGCACCCCAGGGACACCCAGGGTAACCCAGGGACACCTAAGGGACAGCCAGGGCACCCTAGGGACAGCCAGGGCACCCCCAGGGAAACCTAGGAGACAGCCAGGGCCCCCCCAGGGACACCTAGGAGACAGCCAGGGCACCCCAGGGACACCCAGGGCACCCCCAGGGACGCCTAGGGGACCTCCAGGGCACCCCCAGGGACACGTACGGGACAGCCAGGGAACCCCAGGGGACACCCTGTGTACCCCCAGGGACAGCCAGGGCACCCCCAGGGACACCTAGGGGACAGCCAGGGCCCCCCCAGGGACACCTAGGGGACAGCCAGGGAACCCCAGGGACACCCTGTGCACCCCCAGGGACACCCAGGGCACCCCCAGGGACACCTAGGGGACAGGCAGGGCACCCCAGAGACACCCAGGGCACACCCAGGGACACCTAAGGGACAGCCAGGGCACCCTAGGGACAGCCAGGGTACCCCCAGGGTCACCGAGGGGACAGCCACGGCACCCTCATAGACACCTAGAGGACAGGCAGGGCACCCCAGGGACACCTAGGGGACAGCCGGGGCACCCCCAGGGACAGCCAGGGCACCCTCAGGGACACTGACGAGACAGCCAGGGCATCCCAGGGACACCGAGGGGACAGCCAGGGAACCCCAGGGACACCCTGTGCACCCCCAGGGACACCCAGGGCAGCCCCACGGACACCTAGGGGAGAGCCAGGGAACCCCAGGGACACCATGTGCACCCCCAGGGACACCCAGGGCACACCCAGGGACACCTAGGGCACAGCCAGGGCACCCTAGGGACAGTCAGGGCACCTTCAAGGACACCTAGAGGACAAGCAGGGCACCCCCAGGGACACCTAGGGGACAGCCAGGGCAGCCTAGGGACAGCGAGGGCACCACCAGGGACACGTAGGGGACAGGCAGGGCACCCCAGGGCACACCAGGGACACCCAGGGCACCCCAGGGACACGTTGGGACAGCCAGGGCACCCACAGGGACACCCAGGGCACCCCCAGGGACACCTGGGGGACCTCCAGGGCACCCCCAGGGACACGTACCGGACAGCCAGGGAACCCCAGGGACACGCTGTGCACCCCCAGGGACACCCAGGGCACCCCCAGGGACACCTAGGGGACAGGCAGGGCACCCCCAGGGACACCTAGATGACAGCCAGGGCACCCCAGGGCACCCCAGGGACACCCAGGGTACCCCAGGGACACGTAGGGGACAGCCAGGGCACCCCCAGGGAAACCTAGGAGACAGCCAGGGCCCCACCAGGGACACCTAGGAGACAGCCAGGGCACCCCAGGGACACCCAGGGCACCCCCAGGGACGCCTAGGGGACCTCCAGGGCACCCCCAGGGACACTGACGAGACAGCCAGGGCATCCCTGGGACACCTAGGGGACAGCCTGGGCACCGCCAGGGACAGCCAGGGCACCCCCAGGGACACCTAGGGGACAGTCAGGGCCCCCCCAGGGACAGCTAGGGGACAGCCAGGGCACCCCAGAGACACCCAGGGCACAACCAGGGACACCTAAGGGACAGCCAGGGCACCCTAGGGACAGCCAGGGCACCGCCAGAGACACCGAGGGGACAGCCAGGGCACCCCAGGGACACTTAGGGGACAGGCAGGGCACCCCCAGGGACACCGAGGGGACAGCCAGGGCACCCCAGGGACACCCTGTGCACGCCCAGGGACACCCAGGGCACCCCCAGGGCACCCCAGGGACAGCCAGGGCACCCTCAGGGAGACTGACCAGACAGCCAGGGCACCTCAGGGACACCCAGGGCACCGCCAGGGACACGTAGGGGACAGCCAGGGCACCCCCAGGGACACCTAGGAGACAGCCAGGGCCCCCTCAGGGACACCAAGGGGACAGTCAGGGCACCCCAGGGACACCCAGGGCACCCCTAGGGACACGTAGGGGACAGCCAGGGCACCCCCAGGGACACCTAGGGGACAGCCAAGGAACCCCAGAGACAGCCAGGACCCCCCCAGGGACACGTAGGGGACAGGCAGGGCACTCCCAAGGACAGCCATGGCTCCCCCAGGAACAGCCAGGTCTCCCCAGAGACACCCAGGGCACACCCAGGGACACCTAAGGGACAGCCAGGGCATCCTAGGGACACCAAGGGGACCTCCAGGGCCCCCCCATGGACACCTAGGGGACAGCCAGGGCATCCCAGGGACACCCAGGGCACCCCCAGGGACACCAAGGGGACCTCCAGGGCACCCCCAGGGACACGCACGGGACAGCCAGGGAACCCAAGGGACACCCTGTGCACCCCCAGGGACAGCGAGGGCACCCCCAGGGACACCTAGGGGACAGCCAGGGCCCCCACAGACGCCCCAGGGACACCCAGGGCACCCCAGGGACACGAAGGGGACAGCCAGGGCACCCCCAGGGACACCTAGGAGACAGCCAGGGCCCCCCAAGGGACACCTAGGGGACAGCCAGGGCACACCCAGGGACACCTAGGGGACCACCAGGGCACACCCAGGGACACGTACGGGACAGCCAGGGAACCCCAGGGACACCCTGTGCACCCCCAGGGACAGCCAGGGCACCCCAGTGACACCTAGGGGACAGCCAGGGCCCCCCCAGGGACACCTAGAGGACAGCCAGGGAACCCCAGGGACACCCTGTGCACCCCCAGGGACACCCAGGGCACCCCCAGGGACACCTAGGCGACAGCCAGGGCACCCCTGAGATACCCAGGGCACACCCAGAGACACCTAAGGGACAGCCAGGGCACCCTAGGGACAGCCAGGGCACCCCCAGAGACACCGAGGGGACAGCCGGGGCACCCCGAGGGACACCTAGAGGACAGGCAGGGCACCCCAGGGACACCTAGGGGACAGCCAGGGCACCCCCAGGGACAGCCAGGGCACCCCCAGGGACACTGACGAGACAGCCAGGGCACCCCAGGGACACCTACGGGACAGCCAGGGCACCCACAGGAGCAGCCAGGGCACTTCCAGGGAAACCTAGGAGACAGCCAGGGCCCCCCCGGGACACCTAGGGGACAGTCAGGGCACCCCAGGGACACCCAGGGCACCCCCAGGGACACCTAGGGGACAGCCGGGGCACTCCAGGGACAGCGAGGGCACCCCCAGGGACACCTAGGAGACAGCCAGGGCCCCCCCAGGGACACCTAGGGGACAGTCAGGGCACCCCAGGGACACCCAGGGCGCCCTCAGGGACACCTAGGGGAAAGCCTGGGCACCACCAGGGACAGCCAGGGCACCCCCAGGGACACCTAGGGGACAGGCAGGGCACCCCCAGGGACACGTACGGGACAGCCCAGGCACCCCAGGGACACGTAGGGCACAGCCAGGGCACCATAGGGACAGCCAGGGCACCCCCAGGGACACCGAGGGGTCAGCCAGGGCACCCTAGGGACAGCCAGGGCACCCTCAAGGACACCTTGGGGACAGCCAGGGCACCCCCAAAGACACGTAGGGGACAGGCAGGGCACCCCCAGGGACACCTAGAGGACAGCCAGGGCACCCCAGGGACAGCGAGGGCACCACCAGGGACACGTAGGGGACAGGCACCGCACCTCCAGGGACACCTTGAGGACACCCTGGGCTCCCGCAGGGACACCTAGGGGACAGCCAGGGCGCCCCAGGGCACCCCAGGGACACCCAGGTCACCCCAGGGACACGTAGGGGACAGCCAGGGCACCCACAGGGACAGCCAGGGCACCCCCAGGGACACCTAGGAGACAGCCAGGGCCCCCCCAGGGACACCTAGGAGACAGCCAGGGCACCCCCTGGGACACCTAGAGGTCAGGCAGGGCACCCCAGGGACACCTAGGGGACAGCCAGGGCACCCCAGGGACACCCTGTGCACCCCCAGGGACACCCAGGGCACCCCCAGGGACACCTAGGGGACAGCCAGGGCACCCCAGAGACACCCAGGGCACACCCAGCGACACCTAAGGGACAGCCAGGGCACCCTAGGGACAGCCAGGGCACCCCCAGGGACACCTAGGGGACAGCCAGGGCCCCCCTAGGGACACCTAGGGGACAGCCAGGGAACCCCAGGGACACCCTGTGCACTCCCAGGGACACGTAGGGGAAAGGCAGGGAACCCCCAGGGACACCGAGGGGACAGCCAGGGCACCCTAGGGACAGTCAGGGCACCCCCAGGGACACCCAGGGCACCCCCAGGGACAGCTAGGGGACAGCCAGGGTACGCCAGGGACAGCCAGGGCACCCCCAGGAACGCCTAGGGGACCGCCAGGGCACCCCCGGGGAAACGTACGGGACAGCCAGGGAACCCCAGGGACACCCTGTGCACCCCCAGGGACAGCCAGGGCGCCCCCAGGGACACCCTGTGCACCCCCAGGGACACCCAGGGCACCCACAGGGACACCTAGGGGACAGCCAGGGCTCCCCAGAGACACCCAGGGCACACCCAGGGACACCTAGGGGACAGCCTGGGCACCCCCAGGGACAGCCAGGGCATCCCCAGGGACACCTAGGGGACAGCCGGGGCACCCCCAGGGACACCTAGGGGACAGCCAGGGCACCCCAGGGACACCCTGTGCACCCCCAGGGAAACCCAGGGCACACCCAGCGACACCTAGGGCACAGCCAGGGCACCCCCAAGGACACCGAGGGGACAGGCAGGGCACCCCCAGGGACACTGAGGGCACAGCCAGGGCACCCTAGGGACAGCCTGGCCACCCCCAGGGACACCAAGGGGACAGCCATGGCTCCCCCAGGGACAGCCAGAGCACCCCCAGGGACACCTAGGGGACAGCCAGGGCGCCCCCAAGGACACCTAGGGGACAGCCAGGGCACCCCAGGGCACCCCAGGGACACCCAGGGCACCCCAGGGACACGTAGGGGACAGCCAGGGCACCCACAGGGACAGCCAGGGCATCCCCAGGGACACCTAGGAGACAGCCAGGGCCCCCCCAGGGACACATAGGGGACAGCCAGGGCACCCCAGGGACACCCAGGGCACCCCCAGGGACGCCTAGGGGACCTCCAGGGCACCCCCAGGGACACGTACGGGACAGCCAGGGAACCCCAGGGACACCCTGTGCACCCCAAGGGACAGCCAGGGCACCCCCAGAGACACCCTGTGCACCCCCAGGGACACCCAGGGTACCCCCAGGGACACCTTGGGGACAGCCAGGGCTCCCCAGAGACACCCAGGGCACACCCAGGGACACCTAGGGGACAGCCTGGGCACCTCCAGGGACAGCCAGGGCATCCCCAGGGACACCTAGGGGACAGCCGGGGAACCCCCAGGGACACCTAGGGGACAGCCAGGGCACTCCAGGGACAGCCAGGCCACCCCCAGGGACAGCGAGGGCACAGCCAGGGCACCCTAGGGACAGCCAGGGCACCCCCTAGGACACTTAGGGGACAGGCAGGGCACCTCCAGGGACACCAAGAAGACAGCCAGGGCAACCCAGGGACACCAGGGGACAGCCAGGGCACCCTATGGACAGCCAGGGCACCCCCAGGGACAGCTAGGGGACAGCCAGGGGCACCCGCAGAGACACCCAGGGCCCCACAGGGACACCTAGGGGACAGCCGGGGCCCCCCCAGGGACACCTAGGGGACAGCCAGGGCTCCCCAGACACACCCAGGGCACACCCAGGGACACCTAAGGGACAGCCAGGGCACCCTAGGGACAGCCAGGGTACCCCCTAGGACACTTAGGGGACAGCCAGGGCACCCCCAGAGACACTCAGGGCACCCCCAGGGACACCTAGGGGACAGCCGGGGCACCCCCAGGGACACCTAGGGGACAGCCAGGGCACCCCAGGGACACCCTGTGCACCCCCAGTGAAACCCAGGGCACACCCAGCGACACCTAGGGCACAGCCAGGGCACCCTAGGGACAGCCAGGGCACCCCCAAGGACACCTAGGGGACAGCCAGGGCAGCCTAGGGACAGCCTGGGCACCCCCAGGGACACCAAGGGGACAGCCATGGCTCCCCCAGGGACAGCCAGAGCACCCCCAGGGACACCTAGGGGACCTCCAAGGCACTCCCAGGGACACGTACGGGACCGCCAGGGAACCCCAGGGACACGCTGTGCACACCCAGGGACACCCAGGGCACCCCCAGGGACACCTAGGGGACAGGCAGGGACAGCCAGGGACAGCGAGGGCACCCCCAGGGACACGTAGAGGACAGGCAGGGCACCCCCAGGGACACCTAGGGGACAGCCAGGACACCCCAGGGCACCCCAGGGACACCCAGGGCACCCCAGGGACACGTAGGGGACAGCCAGAGCACCCCCAGGGACACCTAGGAGACAGCCAAGGCCCCCCCAAGGATACCTAGGGGACAGCCAGGGCACTCCAGGGACATCCAGGGCACCCCCAGGGACACCTAGGGGACAGGCAGGGCACCCCAGAGACACCCAGGGCACACCCAGGGACACCTAAGGGACAGCCAGGGCACCCTAGGGACAGCCAGGGCACCCCCAGGGCCACCGAGGGGACAGGCAGGGCACCCCAGGGACACCTAGGGGACAGCCAGGGCACCCCAGGGCACCCCAGGGACACCCAGGGCACCCCAGGGACACGTAGGGGACAGCGAGGGCACCCTAGGGACAGCCAGGGCACCACCAGGGACACCTGGGGGACAGCCAGGGCCCCCCCAGGGACTCCTAAGGGACAACCAGGGAACCCCAGGGACACCCTGTGCACCCTCAGGGACACGTAGGGGAAAGGCAGGGAACCCCCAGGGACACCGAGGGGACATCCAGGGCGCCCTAGGGACAGCCAGGGCACCCCCAGGGACACCTAGGGCACCCCCAGGGACACCTAGGGGACAGCCTGGGCACCCCCAGGGACACCAAGGGGACAGACATGGCGCCCCCAGGGACAGCCAGGGCACCCCAGGGACACCTAGGGGACAGCCAGGTCACCCCAGGGCACCCCAGGGACAGCCAGGGCACCCCAGGGACACGTAGGGGACAGCCAGGGCACCCACAGGGACAGCCAGGCACCCCCAGGGACACCTAGGAGACAGCCAGGGCCCCCCCAGGGACAGCTAGGGGACAGCCAGGGCACGCCAGGGACACCCAGGACCCCCCAGAGACGCCTAGCGGACCTCCAGGAAACCCTCAGGGACACGTACGGGACAGCCAGGGAACGCCAGGGACACCCTGTGCACCCCCAGGGACAGCCAGGGCACCCCCAGGGACACCCTGTGCACCCCCAGGGACATCCAGGGCACCCCCAGGGACACCTAGGGGACAGCCGGGGAACCCCGAGGGACACCTAGGGGACAGCCAGGGCACTCCAGGGACAGCCAGGCCACCCCCAGGGAAAGCGAGGGCACAGCCAGGGCACCCTAGGGACAGCCAGGGCACCCCCTAGGACACTTAGGGGACAGGCAGGGCACCCCCAGGGACACCTAGAGGACAGCCAGGGCACCCCAGGGACACCCAGGGGACAGCCAGGGCACCCTATGGACAGCCAGGGCACCCCCAGGGACACCTAGGGGACAGCCAGGGGCACCCCCAGGGACACCCAGGGCCCCCCCAGGGACACCTAGGGGACAGCCGGGGCACCCCCAGGGACACCTAGGGGACAGCCAGGGCACCCCAGGGACACCCTGTGCACCCCCAGGGACACCCAGGGCACCCCCAGGGACACCTAGGGGACAGCCAGGGAACCCCAGGGACACACTGTGCACCCCCAGGGACACCCAGGGCACACCCAGGGACACCTAGGGCACAGCCAGGGCACCCTAGGGACAGCCAGGGCACCCCCAAGGACACCTAGGGGAAAAGCAGGTCACCCCCAGGGACACCTAGGGGACAGCCAGGGCACCCACAGGGACACACAGGGCACCCCCAGGGACACCTAGGGGACAGGCAGGGCACCCCCAGGGACACCTAGAGGACAGACAGGGCATCCCCAGGGACACCTAGGGGACAGCCAGGGCACCCCAGGGACAGCGAGGGCACCCCCAGGGACACGTAGAGGACAGGCAGGGCACCCCCAGGGACACCTAGGGGACAGCCAGGGCGCCCCAGGGCACCCCAGGGACACCCAGGGCACCCCAGGGACACGTAGGGGACAGCCAGGGCACCCCCAGGGACAGCTAGGAGACAGCCAGGGCCCCCCCTAGGGACACCCAGGGCACACCCAGGTACACCTAAGGGACAGCCAGGGCACCCTAGGGACTGCCAGGGCACCCCCAGGGCCACCGAGGGGACAGCCAGGGCACCCCAGGGACACCTAGAGGACAGGCAGGGCCCCCCAGGGACACCTAGGGGACAGCCGGGGCACCCCCAGGGACAGCCAGGGCACCCCCAGGGACACTGACGAGACAGCCAGGGCATCCCAGGGACACCTAGGAGACAGCCTGGGCACCCCCAGGGACACCCAGGGCACCCCCAGGGACACCTAGGGGACAGCCTGGGCATCCCCAGGGACACCAAGGGGACAGCCATGGCGCCCCCAGGGACAGCCAGAGCACGCCCAGGGACACCTAGGGGACAGCCAGGGCCCCCCCAGGGACACCTAGGGGACAGCCAGGGCACCCCAGGGCACCCCAGGGACAGCCAGGGCACCCCAGGGACACGTAGGGGACAGCCAGGGCACCCACAGGGACAGCCAGGGCATCCCCAGGGACACCTAGGAGAAAGCCAGGGCCCCCCCAGGGACAGCTAGGGGACAGCCAGGGAACCCCAGGGACACCCAGGGCACCCCCAGGGACGCCTAGGGGACCTCCAGGGCACCCACAGGGACACGTACGGGACAGCCAGGGAACCCCAGGGACACCCTGTGCACCCCCAGGGACAGCCAGGGCACCCCCAGGGACACCCTGTACACCCCCAGGGACACCCAGGGCACCCCCAGGGACACCTAGGGGACAGCCAGGGCTCCCCAGAGACACCCAGGGCACACCCAGGGACACCTAGGGGACAGCCTGGGCACCCCCAGGGACAGCCAGGGCATCCCCAGGGACACCTAGGGGACAGCCGGGGCACCCCCAGGGACACCTAGGGGACAGCCAGGGCACTCCAGGGACAGCAAGGCCACCCCCAGGGACAGCGAGGGCACAGCCAGGGCACCCTAGGGAAAGCCAGGGTACCCCCTAGGACACTTAGGGGACAGGCAGGGCACCCCCAGGGACACCTAGAGGACAGCCAGGGCACCTCAGGGACACCCAGGGGACAGCCAGGGCACCCTATGGACAGCCAGGGCACCCCCAGGGACACCTAGGGGACAGCAAGGGAACCCCAGGGACACCCTGTGCACCCCCAGGGACACCCAGGGCCCCCCCAGGGACACCCAGGGCACCCCCAGGGACACCTAGGGGACAGCCAGGGAACCCCAGGGACACCCTGTGCACCCCCAGGGACACCCAGGGCACACTCAGGGACACCTAGGGCACAGCCAGGGCACCCTAGGGACAGCCAGGGCACCCCCAAGGACACCTAGGGGAAAAGCAGGTCACCCCCAGGGACACCTAGGAGACAGCCAGGGCACCCACAGGGACACACAGGGCACCCCCAGGGACACCTAGGGGACAGCGAGGGCACCCCCAGGGACACGTAGAGGACAGGCAGGGCACCCCCAGGGACACCTAGGAGACAGCCAGGGCACCCCAGGGCACCCCAGGGACACCCAGGGCACCCCAGGGACACGTAGTGGACAGCCAGGGCACCCCCAGGGACACCTAGGAGACAGCCAGGGCCCCCCCAGGGACACCCAGGGCACACCCAGGTACACCTAAGGGATAGCCAGGGCACCCTAGGGACAGCCAGGGTACCCCCAGGGCCACCGAGGGGACAGCCAGGGCACCCCCAGGGACACCTAGAGGACAGGCAGGGCACCCCAGGGACACCTAGGGGACAGCCGGGGCACCCCCAGGGACAGCCAGGGCACCCCCAGGGACACGTAGGGGAAAGGCAGGGAACCCCCAGGGACACCGAGGGGACATCCAGGGCGCCCTAGGGACAGCCAGGGCACCCCCAGGGACACCTAGGGCACCCCCAGGGACACCTAGGGGACAGCCTGGGCACCCCCAGGGACACCAAGGGGACAGACATGGCGCCCCCAGGGACAGCCAGGGCACCCCAGGGACACCTAGGGGACAGCCAGGTCACCCCAGGGCACCCCAGGGACAGCCAGGGCACCCCAGGGACACGTAGGGGACAGCCAGGGCACCCACAGGGACAGCCAGGCACCCCCAGGGACACCTAGGAGACAGCCAGGGCCCCCCCAGGGACAGCTAGGGGACAGCCAGGGCACGCCAGGGACACCCAGGACCCCCCAGAGACGCCTAGGGGACCTCCAGGACACCCTCAGGGACACGTACGGGACAGCCAGGGAACCCCAGGGACACCCTGTGCACCCCCAGGGACAGCCAGGGCACCCCCAGGGACACCCTGTGCACCCCCAGGGACATCCAGGGCACCCCCAGGGACACCTAGGGGACAGCCAGGGCTCCCCAGAGACACCCAGGGCACACCCAGGGACACCTATAGGACAGCCTGGGCACCCCCAGGGACAGCCAGGGCATCCTCAGGGACACCTAGGGGACAGCCGGGGAACCCCCAGGGACACCTAGGGGACAGCCAGGGCACTCCAGGGACAGCCAGGCCACCCCCAGGGAAAGCGAGGGCACAGCCAGGGCACCCTAGGGACAGCCAGGGCACCCCCTAGGACACTTAGGGGACAGGCAGGGCACCCCCAGGGACACCTAGAAGACAGCCAGGGCACCCCAGGGACACCCAGGGGTCAGCCAGGGCACCCTATGGACAGCCAGGGCACCCCCAGGGACACCTAGGGGACAGCCAGCGGCACCCCAAGGGACACCCAGGGCACCCCCAGGGACACCTAGGGGACAGCCGGGGCACCCCCAGGGACACCTAGGGGACAGCCAGGGCACCCCAGGGACACCCTGTGCACCCCCAGGGACACCCAGGGCACCCCCAGGGACACCTAGGGCACAGCCAGGGCACCCTAGGGACAGCCAGGGCACCCCCAAGGACACCTAGGGGAAAAGCAGGTCACCCCCAGGGACACCTAGGGGACAGCCAGGGCACCCACAGGGACACACAGGGCACCCCCAGGGACACCTAGGGGACAGCCAGGGCACCCCCAGGGACATTAAGGGAACAGCCAGGGCACTTCCAGGGACACTCTGGGCACCCACAGGGACACCTTGGGGACAGCCAGGGTACCCCAGGGACACCCAGGGCACCCCCAAGGACATCTAGGGGACAGCCAGGGCACCGTAGGGACAGGCAGGGCACCCCCAGGGACACCTAGGGCACCCCCAGGGACACCGAGGGGACACCCAGGGCACCCCCAGGGACACCTAGGGGACAGCGAGGGCACCCCCGGGGACACCCAGGGCACCCCCAGGGACACCTAGGGGACAACCAGGGCACCCCAGAGACATCCAGGGCACACCCAGGGACACCTAAGGGACAGCCAGGGCACCCTAGGGACACCCAGGGCACCCCCAGGGACACCTAGGGGACAGCCAGGGCACCCCCAGAGACCCCTAGGGGACAGCCAGGGCACTCCCATGGACACCTAGGGGACAGCCAGGGCACCCCCAGGGACACCTAGGGGACAGCCAGGGCACCCTAGGGACAGCCAGGGCACCCCCAGGGACACCTTGGGCACCCCAGGGACACCTAGGGGACAGCCAGGGCACCCCAGGGACACCCAGGGCAGCCCCAGGGACACCTAGGGGACAGGCAGGGCACCCCCAGGGACACCCAGGGAACCCCCAGGGACGCCTAGGGGACAGGCAGGGCACCCCCAGGGACACCTAGGGGACAGGCAGGGCACCCACAGGGACACTGACGGGACAGCCAGGGCAACCCCAGAGACCTCTAGGGGACAGCCAGGGCACTCGCAGGGACACTCTGGGCACCCACAGGGACACCTTGTGGACAGCCAGGGCACCCCAGGGATGCCCCGGGCACCCCCAGGGACACCTAGGGGAAGGCAGGGCACCCCCAGGGACACCTAGGGGACAGCCAGGGCACCCCCAGGGACACCAAGGGGACCCCCAGGGACACCTAGGGGACAGCCACGGCACCCCCAGGGACACCTAGGGGACAGCCAGGGCACCCCAGGGACACCCAGGGTACCCCAGGGACACGTAGGCGACCGCCCGGGCACCCTAGGGACAGCCAGGTCACCCCAGGGACACCCAGTGCCCCCCCAGGGACACCTAGGGGACAGCCAAGGAACCCCAGGAACACCATGGGCACGCCCAGGGACACCTAGGGGACAGCCTGGGCACCCCCAGGGACACCTAAGGGACAGGCAGGGCACCTCCAGGGACAGCCAGGGTACCCCCAGGGACACCTAGGGACAGTCAGGGCACCCCAGGGACACCTAGGGGACAGGTGGGGCACCCTAGGGACAGCCAGGGCACCCCGAGGGACACTTAAGTGACAGCCAGAGCACCCCAGGGACATCGAGGGACAGCCAGGAACCCCCTGGGACAGCCAGCTCACCCCCACGGCCCCCTCCACCTCCAGGAGCTATCAAAACCCTCCTCAGGTTCTTTGATGCCTCAAATGGGCCGCCCAAACCTCCCGAATACCCCCCAAAGCACCCAAAGCAGCCCTCAGGACTCCCCCCAGACCCCCCACAACCCAAAAACCCCCTCCACGACAACTCAGGACCCCCAGGATCCCCCCAAATCCGCGCCCCCCTCACCCTGAGGTCCCGTTTGAGCCGCTCCACGTTGCGGACAGGCACCAGCTCATCAAGCCCCAAGCACCAACACCTGCGGGACTGGGATGGACTGAGAGCACTGGGAGGGTGACCAGAGAAACCTGGGAGGGACGAAGAGTGGACTGGGATGAACTGGGATGAACTGGCAGGCGTGTGGGGGTCCATGGTGGCCACTCGGTGCCTTACTGGTCTATACTGGGATGGGTCGGATGGCCCCAGGGGAGGGGGTGAGGCCACACTGGTCCAGACTGGGAGGGGAGTCACCATGGCGCCGGAGGCGGAGTCGAGGATACGAGCGAGGCAGGAACACATAGGGGACAGCCAGGGAACCCCAGGGACACCCAGGGCACCCCCAGGGACACCCAGGGCACCCCCAGGGACACCTAGGGGACAGCCAGGGCCCCCCCCGCGATACCTAGGGGACAGCCAGGGAACCCAAGGGACACCCTGTGCACGCCCAGGGACAGCCAGGGCACACCCAGGGACACCTAGGGGACAGCCAGGGCACCCTAGGGACAGCCAGGGCACCCCCAGGGACACCGAGGGCACAGCCAGGGCACCCCCAGGGACACCGAGAGGACAGGCAGGGCCCCCCCAAGGACACAATGGGGACACCCAGGGCACCCCAGGGACAGCCAGGGCACCCCCAGGGACACCTAGGGGACCTCCAGGGCACCCCCAGGGACACCCAGGGCAGCCCCAGGGCCACCTAGGGGACAGCCAGGGCACTCCAGGCACACCCAGGGCACCCCCAGGGACACCTAGGGGACAGCCAGAGCACCCCCAGGGACACCGAGGGCACAGCAAGGGCACCCTAGGGACAGCCAGGGCACCCCCAGGGACACCTAGGGGACAGCAAGGGGACCCCCAGGGACACCTAGGGGACAGGCAGGGTACACCCAGGGACACCTAGGGGACAGCCAGGGCACTCCAGGGACAGCCAGGGCACCCCCAGGGACACCTAGGGGACAGCAAGGGCACCCCGAGGGACACCAGCACACCCCCAGGGACACCTAGGTGACAGCCAGGGCACCCTAGGGACAGCCAGGGCACCCCCAGGGACCCCTAGGGCACAGCCAGGGCACCCTAGGGACAGCCAGGGCACCCCCAGGGACACCAAGGGGACAGCCATGGCACCCCCAGGGACACCTAGGGGACAGCAAGGGCACCCCCAGGGACACCTAAGGGACACCCAGGGAACCCCAGGGACACCCAGGGCACCCCCAGGGACACCTAGAGGACAGCCAGGGCACCCCCAGGGACACCTAGGGGACAGGAAGGGCACCCCCAGGGACACCTAGGGGACAGCCAGGGCCCCCCCAGGGACACCTAGGGGACAGCCTGGGCACTCCAGGGACAGCCAGGGCATTCCCAGGAACACCTAGGGGACCTCCAGGGAACCCCAGGGACACGTACGGGACAGCCAGGGAACCCCAGGGACACCCTGGGCACCCCCAGGGACACCCAGGGCCCCCCCAGGGACACCTAGGGCACAGGCAGGGCACCTCATGGGACACCGAGGGGACAGCCAGGGCACCCCCAGGGACACCTAGGGGACAGGCAGGGCACCCCCAGGGCACCCCAGGGACACCCAGGGCACCCCCAGGGACACGTACAGGACAGCCATGGCACCCCAGTGACTGCTAGGGCACCCCCAGGGACACCTAGGGGACAGCCAGGGCACCCCAGGGACACCGAGATCACCCCCAGGGACACCTAGGGCACCCCCAGAGACATTGAGGGCACAGCCAGGGCACCCTAGGGACAGACAGGGCACCCACAGAGACATCGAGTGCACAGCCAAGGCACCCTAGGGACAGCCAGGGCACCCCCAGGGACACCTAGGGGACAGGCAGGGCACCCCCAGGGACACCAAGGGGACAGCCAGGGCACCCTCAGGGAAACCAAGGGCACAGCCAGGGCACCCCAAGGACAGCCAGGGCAGCCCAGGGACACCTACGGGACAGCCAGGGCACCCCAGGGCAGCCCAGGGACACCCAGGGTACCCCAGGGACACGTAGGCGACCTCCCGGGCACCCTAGGGACAGCCAGGTCACCCCAGGGACACCCAGTTCCCCCCCAGGTACACCTAGGGGACAGCCAAGGAACCCCAGGAACACCATGGGCACGCCCAGGGACACCTAGGGGACAGCCTGGGCACCCCCAGGGACACGTAGGGGACAGCCAGGGCACCCCAGGGACACCCAGGGCACCCCCAGGGACACCGAGGGGACAGCCAGGGCACCCTAGGGACCGCCAGGGCACCCCCAGGGACACGTAGGGGACAGCCAGGGCACCCTAGGGACAGGCAGGGCACCCCCAGGGACACCAAGGGGACAGCCAGGGCCCCCCCAGGGACACCTAGGGGATAGCCAGGGCACCCCAGGGACACCCAGGGCACCCCCAGGGACACCGAGGAGACAGCCAGGGCACCCGAGGGACAGCCATGGCACCCCAGGGACAGCCAGGGCACACCCAGGGACACCTAGGGGACAGCAAGGGCACCCCCAGGGACACCTAAGGGACACCCTGGGCACCCCCAGGGACACCCAGGGCCCCCCCAGGGACACCTAGGGGACAGCCAGGGAACCCCAGGGACACCCAGGGCACCCCCAGGGACACCTAGAGGACAGCCAGGGCACCCCCAGGGACACCTAGGGGACAGGAAGGGCACCCCCAGGGACATCTAGGGGACAGCCAGGGCCCCCTCAGGGACACCTAGGGGACAGCCAGGGCACTCCAGGGACAGCCAGGGCACCCCCAGGGACACCTAGGGGACAGCCAGGGCACCCACAGGGACACCAGGGCACCCCCAGGGACCCACAGGGCACCCGCAGGGACACCAAGGGGACAGCCAGGGCACCCCAGGGAAACCTAGGGGACAGCCTAGCACCCCCAGGGACACCCAGGGCACCCCGAGGGACGCCTAAGGGACAGGCAGGGCACCCACAGGGACACCTAGGGGACAGGCAGGGTACACCCAGGGACACTGAGGGGACAGCCAGGGCAACCCCAGAGACCCCTAGGGGACACCCAGGGCACTCGCAGGGACACCCAGGGCACCTCCAGGGACACGTACAGGACACCCAGGGAACCCCAGGGACACCCTGGGCACCACCAGGGACACCTAGGGGACAGCCAGGGACACCTAGGGGACAGCCAGGGAACCCCAGGGACACCCTGGGCACCACCAGGGACACCTAGGGGACAGCCAGGGCACCCCCAGGGACACCAGAGCACCCCCAGGGCACCCCAGGGACCCACAGGGCGCCACCAGGGACACCAAGGGGACAGCCAGGGCACCCCAGGGACCCCTAGGGCACTCCCAGGGACACCTAGGGGACAGGCAGGGCACCCCCAGGGACACCCAGGGAACCCCCAACGACACCTAGGGGACAGGCAGGGCACCCCCAGGGACACCTAGGAGACAGGCAGGGCACCCCCAGGGACACCGAGGGGAAAGCCAGGGCACCCCCAGGGACACCTAGGAGAAGGCAGGACACCCCCAGGGACACCTAGGGGACAGCCAGGGCACCCCTAGGGACATATAGGGGACAGCAAGGGCACTTCAGGGACACCCAAGGCACCCCCAGGGACACCTAGGGGACAGCCAGGGCACCCCCAGGGACACCTAGGGGACAGCCATGGCACCCCATGGACACTCAGGGCACCCCCAGGGTCGCCGAGGGGACAGCCAGGGCACCCCAAGGACAGCGAGGGCACCCCCAGGGACACCTAGGGGACCTCCAGGGAACCCCAGGGACACGTACGGGACTTCCAGGGAATCCCAGGGACACCCTGGGCGCCCCCAGGGACACCCAGGGCGCCCCCAGGGACACCTAGGGGACAGCCAGGGCACCCTAGAGACAGCCAGGGCACCCCCAGGGACACCTAGGGGACAGCCAGGGCACTCAAGGGACAGCCAGGGCACCCCCAGGGACAGCTAGGGGACAGCCAGGGCACCCTAGGGACAGCCAGGGAACCCCCAGGGACACCAAGGGCACAGCCAGGGCACCCTAGGGACAGCCAGGGTACCCTCAGGGACACCCAGGGCACCCCAAGGGACACCTAGGGGACAGCCAGGGCACCCCAGGGACACCTAGGGGACAGCCAGGGCACCCCCAGGGACACCTAGAGGACAGGCAGGGCACCCCCAGGGCACCCCAGGGACAGCCAGGGCACCCCAAGGGACAGCTAGGGAACAGCCAGGGTACCCCCAGGGACACCAAGGGGACAGCCCGAACATCCCAAGGACAGCCAGGGCACCCCCAGGGACACCTAGGGGACAGCCAGGGCACCCCAGGGACACCAAGGGGACAGCCAGGGCACCCCCAGGGACACCTAGGGGACAGCCAGGGCACCCCAGGAACACCAAGGGGACAGCCAGGGCACCCCCAGGGACACCTAGGGGACAGGCAGGGCACGCCCAGGGCCACGTAGGGGACCTCCAGGGCACCCTAGAGACAGCCAGGGCACTCCCAGGGACACCTAGGGCACCCCAGGGACACCTAGGGGACAGCCAGGGCACCCCAGGGACACGCCGGGCACCCGCAGGGACACCTAGGGGACAGGCAGGGCACCCCCAGGGACAGCGAGGGGAAAGCAGGGCACCCCCAGGGACACCTAGAGGACAGCCAGGGCCCCCCCAGGGACATCCAGTGCACCCCCAGGGACACCTAGGGGACAGCCAGGGCACCCCCGGGACACCTAAGGGACAGCCAGGGCACCCCAAGAGAGACCTAGGGGCCAGCCAGGGCACTCCAGGGACAGGCAGGGCACCCCCAGGGACACCTAGGGGACAGCCAGGGCACCCCCAGGGACACCAAGGGGACCCCCAGGGACACCTAGGGGACAGCCACGGCACCCCCAGGGTCACCTAGGGGACAGCCAGGGCACCCCAGGGACACCCAGGGTACCCCAGGGACACGTAGGCGACCTCCCGGGCACCCTAGGGACAGCCAGGTCACCCCAGGGACACCCAGTGCCCCCCCAGGGACACCTAGGGGACAGCCAAGGAACCCCAGGAACACCATGGGCACGCCCAGGGGACACCTAGGGGACAGCCTGGGCACCCCCAGGGACACCTAAGGGACAGGCAGGGCACCTCCAGGGACAGCCAGGGTACCCCCAGGGACACCTAGGGACAGTCAGGGCACCCCAGGGACACCTAGGGGACAGGTGGGGCACCCTAGGGACAGCCAGGGCACCCCGAGGGACACCTAAGTGACAGCCAGAGCACCCCAGGGACATCGAGGGACAGCCAGGAACCCCCTGGGACAGCCAGCTCACCCCCACGGCCCCCTCCACCTCCAGGAGCTATCAAAACCCTCCTCAGGTTCTTTGATGCCTCAAATGGGCCGCCCAAACCTCCCGAATACCCCCCAAAGCACCCAAAGCAGCCCTCAGGACTCCCCCCAGACCCCCCACAACCCAAAAACCCCCCTCCACGACAACTCAGGACCCCCAGGATCCCCCCAAATCCGCGCCCCCCCTCACCCTGAGGTCCCGTTTGAGCCGCTCCACGTTGCGGACAGGCACCAGCTCATCAAGCCCCAAGCACCAACACCTGCGGGACTGGGATGGACTGAGAGCACTGGGAGGGTGACCAGAGAAACCTGGGATGGACGAAGAGTGGACTGGGATGAACTGGGATGAACTGGCAGGCGTGTGGGGGTCCATGGTGGCCACTCGGTGCCTTACTGGTCTATACTGGGATGGGTCGGATGGCCCCAGGGGAGGGGGGTGAGGCCACACTGGTCCAGACTGGGAGGGGAGTCACCATGGCGCCGGAGGCGGAGTCGAGGATACGAGCGAGGCAGGGACACCTAGGGGACAGCCAGGGCAACCCAGGGACACCTAGGGGACAGCCAGGGCCCCCCCAGGGACACCCAGGGCACCCCCAGGGGACACCCAGGGCACCCCCAGGGACACCTAGGGGACAGCCAGGGCCCCCCCGCGATACCTAGGGGACAGCCAGGGAACCCAAGGGACACCCTGTGCATGCCCAGGGACAGCCAGGGCACACCCAGGGACACCTAGGGGACAGCCAGGGCACCCTAGAGACAGCCAGGGCACCCCCAGGGACACCGAGGGCACAGCCAGGGCACCCCCAGGGACACCACAATGGGGACACCCAGGACACCCCAGGGACAGCCAGGGCACCCCCAGGGACACCTAGGGGACCTCCAGGGCACTCCCAGGGACACCCAGGGCAGCCCCAGGGCCACCTAGGGGACAGCCAGGGCACTCCAGGCACACCCAGGGCACCCCCAGGGACACCTAGGGGACAGCCAGAGCACCCCCAGGGACACCGAGGGCACAGCAAGGGCACCCTAGGGACAGCCAGGGCACCCCCAGGGACACCTAGGGGAGAGCCAGGGCACCCCCAGGGACACCTAGGAGACAGGCAGGGTACACCCAGGGACACCTAGGGGACAGCCAGGGCACTCCAGGGACAGCCAGGGCACCCCCAGGGACACCTAGGGGACAGCAAGGGCACCCCGAGGGACACCAGCACACCCCCAGGGACACCTAGGTGACAGCCAGGGCACCCTAGGGGACAGCCAGGGCACCCCCAGGGACCCCTAGGGCACAGCCAGGGCACCCTAGGGGACAGCCAGGGCACCCCAGGGACACCCAGGGGACAGCCAGGGCACCCTATGGAAAGCCAGGGCACCCCCAGGGGACACCTAGGGGACAGCCGGGGGCACCCCCAGGGACACCGAGGGCACCCCCAGGGACACCTAGGGGACAGCCGGGGCACACCCAGGGACACCTAGGGGACAGCCAGGGCACCCCAGGGACACCCAGTGCGGCCCCAGGGACACCCAGGGCACCCCCTAGGACACTTAGGGGACAGACAGGGCATCCCCAGGGACATCTAGGGGACAGCCAGGTCACCCCAGGGACAGCGAGGGCACCCCCAGGGACACGTAGAGGACAGGCAGGGCACCCCCAGGGAAACCTAGGGGACAGCCAGGGCACCCCAGAGACACGTAGGGGACAGCCAGGGCACCCCCAGTGACACCTAGGATACAGCCAGGGCACCCCAGGGCACCCCAGGGACACCCAGGGCACCCCAGGGACACGTAGGGGACAGCCAGGGCACCCACAGGGACTGCCAGGGCACCCCCAGGGACACCTAGGGGACCTCCAGGGCACCCCCAGGGACACGTACGGGACAGCCAGGGAACACCAGGGACACCCTGTGCACCCCCAGGGACACCCAGGGCACCCCCAGGGACACCTAGGGGACAGCCAGGGCTCCCCAGAGACACCCAGGGCACACCCAGGGACACCTAGGGGACAGCCTGGGCACCCCCAGGGACAGCCAGGGCATCCCCAGGGACACCTAGGGGACAGCCGGGGCACCCCCAGGGACACCTAGGGGACAGCCAGGGCACTCCAGGGACAGCCAGGCCACGCCCAGGGACAGCGAGGGGCACAGCCAGGGCACCCCCAGGGACAGCCAGGGCACCCCCTAGGACACTTAGGGGACAGGCAGGGCACCCCCAGGGACACCTAGAGGACAGCCAGGGCACCCCAGGGACACCCCAGGGGACAGCCAGGGCACCCTATGGACAGCCAGGGCACTCCCAGTGACACCTAGGGGACAGCCAGGGGCACCCCCAGGGACACCCAGGGCACCCCCAGGGACACCTAGGGGACAGCCGGGGCACCCCCAGGGGACACCTAGGGGACAGCCAGGGAACCCCAGGGACACCCTGTGCACCCCCAGGAACACCCAGGGCACCCCCAGGGACACCTAGGGGACAGCCAGGGAACCCCAGGGACACCCTGTGCACCCCCAGGGACACCCAGGGCACACCCAGGGACACCTAGGGGACAGCCAGGGCAGCCTAGGGACAGCGAGGGCACCCCCAGGGACACCTAGGGGACAGGCAGGGCACCCCAGGGCACCCCAGGGACACCCAGGGCACCCCAGGGACACGTAGGGACAGCCAGGGCACCCCCAGGGACAGCCAGGGCACCCCCAGGTACACCTGGGGGACCTCCAGGGCACCCCCAGGGACACGTACGGGACAGCCAAGGAACCCCAGGGACACGCTGTGCACCCCCAGGGATACCGAGGGCCCCCCCAGGGACACCTAGGGGACAGGCAGGGCACCCCAAAGACACCTAGAGGATAGACAGGGCGTCCCCAGGGACACCTAGGGGACAGCCAGGGCACCCCAGGGACAGCGAGGGCACCCCCAGGGACACGAAGAGGACAGGCAGGGCACCCCCAGGGACACCTAGGGGACAGCCAGGGCACCCCAGGGCACCCCAGGGACACCCAGGGCACCCCAGGGACACGTAGGGGACAGCCAGGGCAACCCCATGGACACCTAGGAGACAGCCAGGGCCCCCCCAGGGACACCTAGGGGACAGCCAGGGCACCCCCAGGGACACCTAGGAGACATCCATGGCCCCCCCAGGGAAGCCTAGGGGACCTCCAGGGCACCCCCAGGGACACGTACGGGACAGCCAGGGAACCCCAGGGACACCCTGTGCACCCCCAGGGACAGCCAGGGCACCCCCAGGGACACCTTGGGGACAGCCATGGCCCCCCAGGGACACCTAGGGGACAGCCAGTGAACCCCAGGGACACCCTGTGCACCCCCAGGGACACCCAGGGCACCCCCAGGGACACCTAGGGGACAACCGGGGCACCCCCAGGGACACCTAGGTGACAGCCAGGGCAGCCCAGGGACACCCAGGGCACCCCCAGGGACACCTAGGGGACCTCCAGGGCACCCCAGGGACACCCTGTGCATCTCCAGGGACACCCAGGGCACCCCCAGGGCACCCCAGAGACAGCCAGGGCACCCCCAGGGACACCTAGGGGACAGCCAGGGAACCCCAGAGACAGCCAGGACCCTCCCAGGGACACCTAGGGGACAGGCAGGGCACCCCCAGGGACAGCCAGGGCCCCCCCATGGACACCTAGGGGACAGCCAGGGCTCCCCAGAGACACCCAGGGCACACCCAGGGACACCTAAGGGACAGCCAGGGTACCCCCTTAGGACACATATGGGACAGCCAGGGCACCCCCAGGGACACTCAGGGCACCCCCAGGGACACCTAGGGGACAGCCGGGGCACCCCAGGGCACACCCAGCGACACCTAGGGCACAGCCAGGGCACCCTAGGGACAGCCAGGGCATCCCCAGGGATACCCAGCGCACCCCCAGGGACACCTAGGGGACAGCCTGGGCACCCCAGGGACACCAAGGGGACAGCCATGGCTCCCCAGGGACAGCCAGAGCACCCCCAGGGACACCTAGGGGACAGCCAGGGCCCCCCCATGGGACACCTAGGGGACAGCCAGGGCACACCAGGGCACCCCAGGGACACCCAGGGCACCCCAGGGACACGTAGGGGACAGCCAGAGCACCCACAGGGACAGCCAGGGCACCCCCAGGGACACCTAGGAGACAGCCAGGGCCCCCCCAGGGACACCTAGGGGACAGCCAGGGCACCCCAGGGACACCCAGGGCACCCCCAGGGACACCCAGGGGACCTCCAGGGCACCCCCAGGGACACGTACGGGACAGCCAGGGAACCCCAGGGACACCCTGCGCACCCCCCAGGGACACCCAGGGCACACCCAGGGTCACCTAGGGGACAGCCAGGGCCCCCCCAGGGACACCTAGGGGACAGCCAGGGAACCCCAGGGACACCCCAGGGACACCTAGGAGACAGCCAGGGCCCCCTCAGGGACACCTAGGGGACAGTCAGGGAACCCCAGAGACAGCCAGGAGCCCCCAGGGACACCTAAGGGACAGGCAGGGCACCCCCATGGACAGCAATGGCCCCCACAGGGACAGCCAGGGCACCCCCAGGGACACTATGGGACAGCCAGGGGCACCCTCGGGACAGCCAGGGTACCCCCTAGGACACTTAGGGGACAGCCAGGGCACCCCCAGGGACACTCAGGGCACCCCCAGGGACACCTAGGGGACAGCCGGGGCACTCCCAGGGACACCTAGGGGACAGCCAGGGCACTCCAGGGACACCCTGTGCACCCCCAGGGACACCCAGGGCACACCCAGCGACACCTAGGGCACAGCCAGGGCACCCTAGGGACAGCCAGGGCACCCCCAAGGACACCTAGGGACAGGCAGGGCACCCCCCGGGACACCGAGGGGACAGCCAGGGCACCCCCAGGGACACCTAGAGGACAGGCAGGGCACCCCAGGGACACTCTGGGCACCCACAGGGACACCTTGGGGACAGCCAGGGCACCCCAGGGACAGGCAGGGCACCCCCAGGGACACCTAGGGGACAGCCAGGGCACCCCCAGGGACATTAAGGGAACAGCCAGGGCACTTCCAGGGACACTCTGGGCACCCACAGGGACACCTTGGGGACAGCCAGGGTACCCCAGGGACACCCAGGGCACCCCCAAGGACATCTAGGGGACAGCCAGGGCACCGTAGGGACAGGCAGGGCACCCCCAGGGACACCTAGGGCACCCCCAGGGACACCGAGGGGACACCCAGGGCACCCCCAGGGACACCTAGGGGACAGCGAGGGCACCCCCGGGGACACCCAGGGCACCCGAAGGGCCGCCTAGGGGACAGCAAGGGAACCCCAGGGATAGCGAGGGCACCCCCAGGGACACCCAGGGCACCCCCAGGGACACCTAGGGGACAACCAGGGCACCCCAGAGACATCCAGGGCACACCCAGGGACACCTAAGGGACAGCCAGGGCACCCTAGGGACACCCAGGGCACCCCCAGGGACACCTAGGGGACAGCCAGGGCACCCCCAGAGACCCCTAGGGGACAGCCAGGGCACTCCCAGGGACACTCTGGGCACCCCCAAGGACACCTTGGGGACACCCAGGGCACCCCCAGGGACACCTAGGGGACAGCCAGGGCACCCCCAGGGACACCTAGGGGACAGCCAGGGCACCCTAGGGACAGCCAGGGCACCCCCAGGGACACCTTGGGCACCCCAGGGACACCTAGGGGACAGCCAGGGCACCCCAGGGACACCCAGGGCAGCCCCAGGGACACCTAGGGGACAGGCAGGGCACCCCCAGGGACACGTACGGGACAGCCAGGGAACCCCAGTGACACCCTGTGCACCCCCAGGGACACGTAGGGCACCCCAAGGGACACCTAGGGGACAGCCAGGGCACCCCCAGGGACACCCAGGGAACCCCCAGGGACGCCTAGGGGACAGGCAGGGCACCCCCAGGGACACCTAGGGGACAGGCAGGGCACCCACAGGGACACTGACGGGACAGCCAGGGCAACCCCAGAGACCTCTAGGGGACAGCCAGGGCACTCGCAGGGACACTCTGGGCACCCACAGGGACACCTTGGGGACAGCCAGGGCACCCCAGGGATGCCCCGGGCACCCCCAGGGACACCTAGGGCACCCCCAGGGACACCTAGGGGAAGGCAGGGCACCCCCAGGGACACCTAGGGGACAGCCAGGGCACCCCCAGGGACACCAAGGGGACCCCCAGGGACACCTAGGGGACAGCCACGGCACCCCCAGGGACACCTAGGGGACAGCCAGGGCACCCCAGGGACACCCAGGGTACCCCAGGGACACGTAGGCGACCGCCCGGGCACCCTAGGGACAGCCAGGTCACCCCAGGGACACCCAGTGCCCCCCCAGGGACACCTAGGGGACAGCCAAGGAACCCCAGGAACACCATGGGCACGCCCAGGGACACCTAGGGGACAGCCTGGGCACCCCCAGGGACACCTAAGGGACAGGCAGGGCACCTCCAGGGACAGCCAGGGTACCCCCAGGGACACCTAGGGACAGTCAGGGCACCCCAGGGACACCTAGGGGACAGGTGGGGCACCCTAGGGACAGCCAGGGCACCCCGAGGGACACCTAAGTGACAGCCAGAGCACCCCAGGGACATCGAGGGACAGCCAGGAACCCCCTGGGACAGCCAGCTCACCCCCACGGCCCCCTCCACCTCCAGGAGCTATCAAAACCCTCCTCAGGTTCTTTGATGCCTCAAATGGGCCGCC